>NC_046161.1:105126777-105251777 GCF_011064425.1 Rattus rattus
GGAGGGATGTTACTTACTGGCTTGCTTCCCCTGGCTTGCTCGGCTTGCTCTGGTATAGAACCCAAGACCACCAGCCCAAGGATGGCACCCACAATGGGCTGGGTCCTCCCCTTTTATCACCAGTTAAGAAAGTGTCTTACAGCTGGGTCTCATGGAGGCATTTCCTCAAGGGAGGCTCCTTTCTCTGTGATAACTCCAGCTTGTGTCAAGTTGACACACGAAACCAGCCAGTACAGAATGGCATGTTATTGTGTTTATGAGTGAATGTGCCTGTGTGTATCCAGATGAATGCAGAGCGGGGCATCAAATCCAAGAGTTATAGAGTTCCACCTGCCTCCTGCTGAGGTCTACTTCCCCCAGCCCCACCCCAGCCCAGCTGTAGCCATTTTGCTCCACGCCGGCCAACTACTTCATATTGTTGCCGTAACATGTCTGCCAGTCACAGACACAGTTATTGGAAAACAACCTGACTCAGAGCTGGTCATGATGACCACACACCCTGTTATGTACTGTGTGAGGTTTGTCAATCTTGAGAAATTCCACAACTATAAAGTCCATGTGGGACCCATCAAATCAAAGGTCAGTAAGAACTGTTTTATCTAAAATGGCTTGAGTCAGGGCAATACCTCTAACGCCTGTGTTTGGCTCACTGGGCTTTTTGGCGTCCTTAGCCTTTATATTGTCCCAGAAGAAATGCCCAGCACACAGACTTGAGCTGCTACCCTGGCCCATTCTTGGAATCAAACTATCCCTGTTTACTGTGATCGGTGCTTGTGTGGTGAACTCCTGGACCTCTGCCTCTGAGTGCTAGGATTAAAGGTGTGCCACTACCCTTTTCTTTTTTTTTTTTTAATTTAAAGATTTATTTATAAGTACACTGTAGCTGTCTTCAGACACACCAGAAGAGGGCATCGGATCCCATTAGAGATGGCTATGAGCTACCGTGTGGGTGCTGGGATTTGAACTCAGGACCTCTGGAAGAGCGGTCGGTGCTCTTAACCGCTGAGGCATCTCTCCAGCCCTCCAGTGAGTGTTAACCACTGAGCCTCATGCCTGCAGTGCCTACAGAGGCCAGGACATTGAGTTGGATTCCCTGGAGCTTTGAGTAGCTCCTTATACAGGGGGGCGGGAACCGAACCTGAGTCCTCTGTGAGAGGAGTGAGAGCCTTAACAGAAGACATTTACACATCTGCTCAGTAGACCCAATCAGTGGATCAGTGCTGACCCATCTTCCCAGGCCTTGGGCACCAAAGGATAGTTATACGTTCCATGAGCAAATTCAAACATTTCTTATAGAAAAACAAAAGGTATGGTCTCGCCTAACAGCAGACACCCACACCCCCGGCACTCAGGAGCACCACCCTGTGTGAAAACAACAACAGTTGTACCCCGACTACCTTTTCCCAATGACTGTGTGATGTGTGCGCTCTTGTGACTTAAACATACCCGGAGACAAGGACTCCACCCACCCGTTTTGTGTCCCCTGCAGCTAAACGGCAGTGGAGCTCACACAACCATAACCTCTTCCTGGTTCCTAAGCAACCTATTTTAGCAACACAGAAAACTGTGTTTGCTAAAATAGCAACGGCCCAGGTGCAAACACTTGCACGCTATGAAAACTGGACCACACCAACCTTCCATCCTTGGAGGGAGGGAAAAAAAAAAATCACTTTCTGTGGTTCATGCGGGAAATAAATTCGTGTAGCAGCTATGGCTTCAGGAAAGCCAACTGACCTCACCTTTTACCTGCCCCACACCATGCTGGCATCTAATCAGAGAAGACTTCTCTCCAACGTCACACACACAAACCTGACAGCTGAGAAACTTAAACCCTGCCAAGTGCTAAATGTTTAATTCTGTAGCTGACCCCACCAAAAAAAAAAAATAAAGAAAGAAAGAAAGACTTAAATTTTTTTACCCTGAATAGTTAAAAAGGTAAACAGTGAGCTTCCTATAGGTGTCTTGCCTTTCAAACTTATCTTGTACTTCATGGGGGGAAAACAAAAACAAAAACATGTCACAACTTCCTAAATGCTTGTGGGGTGGAATCCAGGCAGGGAGACTGAACATCAATTGACTCTGTGTAACACACCATTGCCTAACAATGCAGAACTTCACTGGCTCTCAAACTGTCACGCATGTCCCTACCTGACCATAAAAGGACAAACATTCAAATCCTGAGGACTTTAGGACCCAGGGACAGTGCCAAGACGCTGGACACTAAATGCCCCGTGTTCAGGTCTCAGCGTTCAGTTAGTCAATCTATGTCCCAAATACCTAACCGCTTGAGGAACATCAAGTACCCATGCTCTCTGCTCTCTCAACGAAAACCAATACTCGCTAACTTCAGGGGACAGCACAACCAGCAAAGATAACTCGGTAACTCAGAACCTGTACCTGACATCTTCTGGACACTGCTAGGAGTTCCCTCCAGAGACCTCAGTAGCCCAGGGGTCAACTCCTTCTGGTCCCCAGTCCATGACCCCAGGAAGAACACTGCCTACCCCCACCTTCCACAGGTCCTTTAGAAGGGACCAGAAAGCTTGACTCAACGAGATAGGTAACTGACCTGAATGGCCTGGCGGCCCTGCTGGGCGTCAGCCAGCAGCTGGATGGTGAGTGCCCGTGAGTCCTGTAGGGCGTCCTGGAGGTAGGCGAAGCTGTGGCCGCCATGGCGGCCCAGTGTGCACTCTCTGCAGATGGGCACAGAGCAGGTGTCGCAGTACAGATGCAGTACCTGGGGACCAGAGGGACAGGTGTGAACAGAGGAGAGGCAGCAGCTCAGTTCTATATCTAAATCCTCCATCCCAGAGTCCTCCAAACAATGTGTACCTCTCCCTCATCACAACAGACAAAACTGTCACAGGCCATGCCCACTGTCCTTCCCCTGGAATGTCTGATGCCCCAAACCCAGTCACATCACAACCCAGACACCACCAAGTCAGGGATCATATAGGCAGTCTGGGGGGCTTAGGCAGGGGGGGAGTTACTATGTCTCAACAGATCTACAAAGTTCTATGGTTCTCTGGTCTGGGATTGGTGCTCTGAATGAAGGAGTGATGTCTGTGGTCACTCTGTATGTGAAGCCAGGTCAAGAGGCAGTATGGTACTTCCTGGCCCTCTGTCAGGCCATCAGTCTGTCTCCTGGGCACGCCAGCAAGCTACAGGAGGAAGGATTGAAGCCAAAAGTAAGGTCAGCCTGCCCGAGTGAGCAGCTTCCCTAAGAGCCCACGAGCTGGGGGAAGAGAAGGGCTGGATACCCCTCACCTGCTGACAAGAGGCTCTCCGGAAACCAACCACTCTCCTCCCTCCCTTGGTAAATGTCCGCTGGATTGATTTCTCGCAAGAGGAGCTGGGGGCGGGGGAAGCTGACACGGGACACAAGGAATCAATGTGCAAGCTGGATTCTCTGCCACACGCAGCAACACACTTAAATCTCCCCGAGGAAGACAGGAGGTTGCGGGGTGCTCAGGACCTCACAGCAGGGATGCTCCAAGCCTAGCAAGGACCTGCTACCCCACCCACAACAAAACACTACACTTCCTGGACCAGGTAGCCAGGAAAAGATAAGAGACAGCCTTGAAAGCTGGAGGAGGGGCTAACAGAAGATTACTTAGATCCCCAGAGTGGAGTTGGAAAAGGCCAGTGAGGGAGATGCTGTTTCCTGTGCCCACTTGCCACCCCCATGAGTGCTTGGAGGGTGAAATGTGCTGTCCCACTAGGGCCTGCCTGTGAGTCATTGGTAATTTATCCTGCGGTCCAGAGATAGGAGGTTTAGGATACCCTTTTTTACTACCTCACAGAGAAATGGATCCGGATCTTTTGTGGGGTCCGCACAAGGAAATGAGATCAAGTAACTAGTTTTAATCACTTTTCAGCCAATGCTGTAGACTAAAACCTTTGGGAGCAATCACCTTTTGAGCAAGTCTATCCTTTTAGACTCCTCTGCTACATCTAAAAATTCCCCAGAGAATTCCAAATAACCAGCAAGAAGACAGACAGACAGATGGATGCTGAGCTGAATGAATCTGGAGCAATCCCTGGCAAATTTCTGTAGGGGGTGGGGGTGAGGGCGCCCAAAAGCAATTCTACCCGGCTGGGTGGCTGGGTAATCTGGCCACATTCCTTCCCTCAGCCCCTTCCTCCTCCTGCAAGGGAAGAGACACACCCGGCCCACCCACCCCCAGCACCCTCCAAAGGGATGTGTGAAAACCTCCCACCAAAAGGTGCCTTTTACATTGAAATAGATGGGCTAAGGCCTTCCCCTTTCTAAAGGGTGCTGACCAGGTGGACTCAGCAAAGGAAGAAGCCTTGCTTCTCCAGAAGTGAAAGCAACTGGCTCTCTCCAGCCTCAGAGGCTAACACACCTCAGGCTCCTGAGCCAGGACCACCTGTCCAATGACTTCCTCCGCCTGCCTCCAGCTTCCCTCTCAACCTGGGAAGCACACGGGGTCTGTCTGTACCTCAGGAGACCCTTTCCAACCTTCAGAATCTCAGCAACCAGGCTGCTGCCTGAGGACTGGACAACAGGAAACAAAAAAAACTGGGCTCCAAGCTGAAACTGTCCAAGTGTTAGGAAACTCCCGGACCCTTTGGCCCGGTCCACCCTGCAACAGAGCTTAGAGCTTACAGGGATGCCAGGCATGGGAGATCCCCGAGGCCTCAGAGCAACTCAAGGAAGGACTCTACAAATATGGGAAAGAAATCCGGGCCAGAGCAGGCGGTGGTGTCAGGACAGCCCAAATGCTTCTAAAATGAGTCAAAGGGAGTCCGACACGAAACGCGGCCCGGACTCAGGTCACGGCGGACGGGAGCAAATCCTGATGCATTGTGAATACAGACAAGGTTGGAGGAGGGGCAGTGACACCCAAGTGGCTGGTAATAAAATCTACAGATGCGTAGGACAGCCTGGGCGCGCTCATAACTAATGAACCACAGTTTTAAAAAGGCACTTTTAATTTTAAATTAAAACCTTAAACGACAATGCAGTTTTAGGGTTTGCAAAACCGTAAAAATAAGATCAGCTTAAGTCTTGTAGTTATTTTTGGGCCGTTTCACAGTTACCTACCTGACATTTCTAAGACTGGGGAGGCAGAATTCTAGAACTACATACATTCAGTGAGTGAGAAAGGACCCTCACTCATCGTTCAACCGTTGGAAGATTACTTGAAAGTTTGAGACTCAGGGGAGGACTCAGGGATTGAGGTGCTGCTGGCCATCAGTGCCTGACCCCAGGACCCACATATGGGCAGAACACACTCCATCAAGTAGGCTCTCCACACAACTTAACCCCTAAAATAAACAAATGTAATTCAAATATATACGGGGTGGGGGCGGGGAAATCCTTAGTAGCCATTTTTAAGAAAGAAAAAAAGGCGGGCTGGGGATTTAGCTCAGTGGTAGAGCGCTACCTAGGAAGCGCAAGGCCCTGGGTTCGGTCCCCAGCTCAAAAAAAAAAAGAACCAAAAAAAAAAAAAAAAAGAAAAAAAAAAAGGAAGAGTAAACTACACAAGAGCCTGTAGCCCCCCCAAAAGTGGCAGCCACTACGGAGAAGCAGAAAGGGAAGCAGACATTTTCCAGGGCCTACGTGCAGCCAGTTTGGGGCTACCCCGGCAGATGCGTGGACACGCCCCCTCAAGCCTGGCGACAATCTGGCTGCCCTAGCTAAATGGAGCTAGCCTGACCTCTGACCCTCCAAGTGACCACCCCCTTCCCTGCCCCCAGCTTCTCGAATGCCCCACCCCTCCCAGCCTTCCTCTCCCAAAATTTCTAAAATACCAAGCAGAGACAAAGACCTAGGAATGTGGGCCCAGCAGGAAAGGAACAGGGGGGTGAGGGGGTTAAGACTAAAGAAAAAAAATAAATAACAACTCAAGGTAGGCAGGCTGGCCTATGACCAAGACTCTGTGTGTGTGTGTGTGTGTGTGTGTGTGTGTGTGTGTGTGTGTGTGTGTGATTTTCACAGTCCTCCATCCAGCTCAGGCTGGGACACACACATCAGGGGACACACATGGGGAAACACAGGAGGCAATGGTGCTAAGCACAGTGACCCACATCATCGAGGAATATTAAAATTCGGGGGACAGGGCGCCCCCACGAGTGGTGATCACCACGTGGTCCCTCAAGTCTGTCAAAATGTCTCCCCTGAAGCACAGTATCGGGCGCTGTTTATCCTCTTTGTCTTTTACTTATGTGTATCATTTCTCTGTGTGGACATGTCCATATGAGCTCCGTGTGGGGGGGGGGAGCTACAGATGATTGTAAACCACAGGACACGGTCTGCTTGGGAACTGAACTCAGGTCCTTCGAAAGAGCACAGTGCTCCTAACTGCTGAGCCACCTCTCTTACCCTCTTATTTATTTAAAACTTTTAAAGTCTGTTATTTCCTTCAGTGACCCAAGACACTTGGCGTCTCACAAAAGAAGAGCTCAGTACACACTGGCCACTGGCCACCTCCCCCACCCCCACCCCCAAAAGTTTGGGGCTGAACAGAAGCCTATGTGCTCCATGGGCTGCTGCACTCGGACCAGGCTTGCTTTATAAAAATCATAAAACCAAGCTCCAGAGTCAAGAAAAACATCTGCTGAAAAGAACATGAGAGCCACGCTTTGCTCCCGGGCTGCCACTGTGGCTCAGTGGGTAAGGGTGCTTGCTGCCAAGGCTGGGCTGAGCTCAGAGAGCCACTAGCTCCTGCAAGGCTGTCTTCCAACCTTTCCCTGGGTGCACACACAGCAGACAAGTGTTTGCAGAGAGAAAACCTAAAGGGAAAGCTAGGACTCTTGAAACCAAAACGCAAGCAAGCCCTCCACAGGAGCCATAATGCCTGTGACCCCACAACTGGGGAGCCGGAAGGAAACCGTGCACACCATTAAGACGTCTTAGGCAGAAAAAGAAGAGCAATCCACAAACTTTTTTAATGCTACTTGGGTGAGGAGGCACATGCCTTTAGTTAGAACCAGCCCTTGGAAGGCAGAGGCAGGAAGATGTGTGTTTGGGGCTAGCCTAGTCTACATAGCAAGTTCCAAGGCTAGAGAGACTGTCTCAAAAATAAACAAACAGAAGGTTTGCTTAGGCTCGGTACCATCAATAAATGAATGCTCTATGTGCCATAAGGTGGCGTGGGTTTCTTATTATTATTTTGATTTTATGTATATGGGTGCTTTGCATGCAAGGCCCTCAGAAGCCAGGGGAGGGTGTCGGTTATCCGGAGGAGCAGCCAGGGAGTGGTCTAAACAACTAAGCCATCCCTCTGTTATTTTCTTTATCAACAGTTTTCATGTAGCCATGGAAACACTGAATTCTAGATCCAATCGCTCTGCCGCTCTCTTGTTGGTTGCCCAAGTCCTCCACTGCTGTCAGTAAATACAGCGGATTTCTCAAATCTCTCCCATCCGGAGCTCGCGGAAGCACAGGCTCCTGGCTGTCCAGAACCCCAGCACCCTACAATGAAGCCAATTCTCCTGGTTTTTCAAGACAAGAGTTTCTTGTGTGGCTCTGGCTGTCCTAGAACTCACTCCGTAGACCAGGCTGGCCTCCAACTCAGAGATCTGCCTGCCTCTGCTTCCCAAATGCTGGGATTCAAGATGTGTGTCAGCACTGGCTGAGGCCGATTTTTCAAACAAAATTTTTTTTTAGAAAAGGAAAACCTCCCATCTACTGCTCAGATTTGTAAGGACACCAGAGTATCTTGTATTCTCAGTGCACTACAATGTTTCCTAGAGTGCAAGGAATGGCATCCAGGCATCTGCTGGACAAGCTCCCTCCTACTGGCCTACAGCCCCAACTGGGATCAGAAATATTTAGCTTGTTTTTGTGGCTGAAACAGCCTTACACTCCAGCCAACCAGGGCTGGCCTGAAACGTGCATCCCCTTGTTTCAGTCTCCCACATGCTGAGACTGCTGGGAAATACCCATCCTGGGTCTTCACTTACTAAATCTAGAATGTTCCAGGATGTAGTGGCAGGGTGTTACCATAGGAACGAAATCACAGCTAATGTAACCAGTCCCTGGTCTAAGGAGCTGTGGAATGGAGAGAAGGTGCAGTGATTAAAAGATCCAATCCTGCTCTTCCAAAATACCCAGCAACTTTGTTTATTTCTGGGGTGGGAGTGAGACAGGGTCTCTCGAAGTACTCTTGGAACTTATTATGTAGACTGGGCTAGCCTCAGACCCATGGGGTGTGCTGGGATGTGCTACCATGCACAGCCCCAAATCTCTTTACATGAATGACCTGTTGAATGTTTTATAAATACAAATAGAGATGCCTCAGGGGTAAGCCTTTGCCTGCCACCATCTTGTGACCTGAGCTTGAATCCTTGAAAATGTGAGGTGGGAAAAGAGAAGTGACCTCCTCCCACGGGGTGTTCCGTAGATCTCTAACAGGTAATGTGTGCTGTGGCCCGTGCTTCCCCCTACACGAATACACACACAACTTAAATATAAAAACATGGCTTGAGGTGTAGGCCTGGCTTGGCACGTATGTGTGAATGAAGCCTCCTTCCCTGGGCCGATCTCAGGCAACAGGCAACACGCAAACAGACAGCTGCAGTGGTGTAAACCTGTAGCCCGGCATCAGTGGAGGTGAGATGATCAGCAGCTCAGGGTCATCCTCAGCTACCTGGCCAAGTTTTGGGCCAGCCTAGGGTACATAAAACTTTGTCTCAACAATTATGTTCAGGCATGGTCGTCTTGGGTACCAGCAGTTGGAAGGCAGAGGCAGGTTGAGGCCAGCCTGGTCTACACACTGAGTTCCCAACCAGCCAGTGAGACCCTGTCTCAAAAAATAAAAACCACCAGCTTAAAAAAAAAAACAAAAACCCTCTGAGTCAGGGGTTGGGGATTTAGCTCAGCGGTAGAGCCCTTGCCTAGCAAGCGCAAGGCCCTGGGTTCGGTCCCCAGCTCCAAAAAAAAAAAAAAAAAAAAAACCCTCTGAGTCAGCTATACAGTTATGTAAAATGTACACAGGAGGAAATGAACTACTGGGTGAATCAACCGCAAAGACCAATCTAATAACCACTCCTCTTCTTCACGGAGAGAAAACCTGGGACCCAAAGGGGATGGAAAGCAACCCCAACACTCCTTGTGTTGCTCCATTGTGATGGACATGCCTCAGCGCTCCGAGGGAGAGGTGGTCACACGGGTATGTAATCAGAGCTCACAAGCAACCCCAACACCAGCTCCAGGGGATCCAATGTCCTCTTCTGACCTCAGCAGGCACCAGGCATGCACACGCTGTGCAGACATGCGTGCAAGCAAAATACCCATTCACATATAAATCAATCGACCCAAAAACAATTAGTTACAAGGCAAACCCTAAAAACCTCCAACTGTACTTAAATCCCCATTCCAAAACCAGACTCCCCTGTGGAACTCTTCCTAATAAGGAGCCCCCCTAAATGAGTCAGCTCTGGTGCCCCCACACAATCTGCTCCTAAAGGGTCACCACCATCTTCCCACAATTGCCCACTAGCTTTACTTCTGTGCCCTCACATGAAATACTACCTTAAGTTCTATCTCACAGGAGGCAAGCAGGGACCAACTCCCCGGAGGTTTGGGAGGGGAAAAGAAAGAGAATCCCCAGTCCTATTTCCAGCACCCCTGGCCAGGGAGGTCACACAAAGCCTATGAAATCATTAGTGTCCCAGTTGCCTCCAGCATGCATCTAGACCTCTGGTGATCTAATGAGCGGTTTATGCAGCTTCCAGCTGAAAGTAAGAGAGATCTGTCCATGTAAATTATAGACTTTTCAAACCAGACCCACCTAACACGGATATCTGAGAGTTTCAGTTCCTGGGAGGCTGTAAGAATGGCTGGCTGTGGGGTTGGGGATTTAGCTCAGTGGTAGAGCGCTTGCCTAGCAAGCACAAGGCCCTGGGTTCGGTCCCCAGCTCCGAAAAAAAGAGGGGGGGGGGAAGAATGGTTGGCTGTGTGTTCTAGCAGGAAGCAGAATGCTTAGGGACTTGACTTTAGAATGGGTTGGATTCAATAGATGGCCTGGAACTGGGCCCCATCTCTTGCCACCTAACAGGACTGAAACCCTTTTATTCCCACAAGTAGCCAACACAGGCTTCCTTCCTCGGGTCTTGCTGCCTGCTTGGTGGGGGAAGTGGCAATGGGTGGTTTTGAAAGCAAGGAAGGGAAAACACAAACCAGAGATGAGAAAAGGGGAAAAGCCCTCAGATACCAACAGAGCCTCCGACCTAACCTGAGTTACTAAATAAAGACACAGGTAGGGGTTGGGGATTTGGCTCAGTGGTAGAGCGCTTGCCTAGGAAGTGCAAGGCCCTGGGTTAGGTCCCCAGCTCTCCAAAAAAAAGAACCAAAAAAAAAAAAAAAAAAAAAAAAAAAAAAAAAAAGGGATTGGGGATTTAGCTCAGTGGTAGAGCGCTTGCATAGCAAGTAAAGGCCCTGGGTTTGGTCCAAAGCTCCGAAAAAAAAGAAAAAAAAAAAAAAAAAAAAAAAGACTATTTTAAAAGACACAGGTGACCCCTGCATGTGTGCATGAGCAGAGTTAGGGGAGAAACTAGAGAGGTAGCTCAATGGTTAAGAACAGTATGCGGGGTTGGGGATTTAGCTCAGTGGTAGAGCGCTTGCCTAGCAAGCACAAGGCCCTGGGTTCGGTCCCCAGCTCCGGGGGAAAAAAAAAAAAAAAGAAGAAGTTAGCAGGACTCCACGTGGCCTCTCAGCTCTGTGAATCCATAGCGTGTCCCAGTGTGACACGGGACGACTGAGACACACCCCCCCAAACTCAAGAACAAAGACAAGGTCTTGACAGTACCTGACTAGCATTCAAACCCTAGGTTCAATTCCCAGCACAGCACAGGAGGTCCAGAAATACAAAATTATCCTCAACCGCATGGGGAGGAACTGTCCAGCCTGGGCTATGAGACCCTGCTTTAAATACATAGCTAACAGGATTGAGACTGGGAGTGAGACTCTCCTGGGCAGAGTAGTGTCCTCCAGCTGGGAGGGTGTGACGAGGTGACTGGAAGGGCGTGGGCGGGAGAGGCGGGGCCAGAGATGCAGCTCAATGGTAGAGTGCTCGAGCGCTTTGCCTTGCACACACAAAGTCCTGGCTAAGCTTGACTGATCCTCAGTACCACGTACGTAAACGAGATGTGAGGGCTCGCACCTACAATCCCAACATCCAGAGAGCGGAGGCGGGAGGATCCGAGTTTTGAATGAGCAGACTCAAGGTCAGCCTGGGCTACGGGAGACCTTGTCTGGGGAAGAAGGTGCCATGAAGAACTGTGGGCTAGCATTCCTTCTCTAGCCTCAGTAATGTGTATGCCCTGGGAAAGAATGCTGAACGACCCCAGGAGCTGAAATCGGAGCGGAGCACTGAATGACGCCCAACACTACCCCAGCCCAACTTCCTCTGCAGGGCTAGCAGCTGCCCGTCTTCCCCGAGAGACAGGCTCTTCCACACGGCAGGTTCTAAACTGTACATTTCCTCACTGTGCTCTGTCCTACCCAGTGGGCAAACAACCAATGAGGGAGAAGAGTAAGAAAATCCTGGAACCGGGGTTGGGGATTTAGCTCAGTGGTAGAGCGCTTGCCTAGGAAGCACAAGGCCCTGGGTTCGGTCCCCAGCTCCGAAAAAAAGAACCAAAAAAAAAAAAGAAAATCCTGGGACCTCCTGGCCTATACTCTCCCCATGCAGAGGACAGAGCCCTTTAAAGGGTCTAAGACCCAGGCATGGCAATGCCTGCTCTAATCCCTGTCCTTCTGCTTGGAAAAAGCAAGTTAGGGCTCTTGCATGCTATGCTGAGCAGGTCCGTGGGTCGCTACCTGTACTGCCTCTGGGGTTCTCCCCCTTATGCTGTGTGCACGGCTGAGCTCAGAGTCATCTGAAGGCGGCTAAGCACCTGCTCAAATGCTTCTCGCTTGTGGTTCCCCCCACATCGCTTCCTCAAACACTTCCCACTACTAACCATGGTGCTGGTCCAGCCCCTATTCCATTCCCTTTTGTTTTGCAATGGGGTCTCCTGCGCTGTCCAGGCTGGCCTCCAACTCAAGTAATCCTCTCACCCAGGTCTCAGTAGCTAGGGCAACAGGTGTGCCACCCACCCACAGGTCTTCCTTAGCACTTTCTTTGTCTGTGTGTGTGTGTGTGTCTGTCTGTCTGTCTGTCCATCCGTCTGTCCATCCTAGAATTTAAGCATAGCTGCGGTGTTGTTGCTGCTGTTGTTCATAGCTTAAGGGCAGCCCTAGAAACCTCCTGGTAGTTCAACACTCAATGAATAGCTGAGGAGCACAAGGCAGAAAATGATGGTTTCTGGGACACAACTGATTCGGTTTAGTGGAATGGACGGGCATCTTACCAGAATAAAATTGTGACAGGGAGATGCAGTGTTCACCCCTTAACCTACCAGCAATTAAGACAGGGGATCTTCAGGATGACAGGCAACCGAAAAGCACATACAACAACCCTACAAACAACAGAAAAGGGGGGGGGCCGCATGTATAAAAATATAAGTTGTGTCAGGGACCACAGATTCCAGTAGAGAAGGTGACTGAACCTTCAGGCTTTCCCTACAGAAGCACTGACAGTTCCCGCCCCTTGAAATGTGGGCGGGGCCTTGCCATCTGTCAGGCCCACAGATGTAAAGGAAGTGGCGCACAGCTCAGGAAACTCAGTACAGGAGACGCTGATTAAGTGGGCGGGGCAGGCATGTGAGTGTCTTTCCAGCCAGGTAACAGGGATCCACTCCTTCCCCTTAGGACTGACTGTCACCACCTCAGAAGCAGGAAGGGGGGCAGTAGACCAGCGTAGCAAAACCATTTAGCTGTCACAACACATGGGAGCACTCCCTAGCTAGCTCTGACCAGCCTCAATCGGCTACCTAAGAGGCCTTGGGAATGAGGGAACTGAGACTTCTTCCTGGTTAACTCCATCCTATCCTTTGTGGGGCAGACAGCAAAGCACCCAGAGGACAAGCCAGAATATCCAATAACCAAGTGCCGGTCACAGCTCCCCGGTCCCCACAGCCTAAGCAACAGTTCAGAATTGCTTTCTGCAAATTTAATAACCAGGGCAGGATCAAGGCCAACAGCAACATTTGCTCCTCACACAACCTACATGAGACACTGCACAAAAAACTGAACGCAGGGCCAGGAGCACGCTATGCAAGTGGCCTACCATTGAGCAGTATCCTCCATATGCAGCCCTGAGAGGGCAAACCCCTGGGGGTGGGGTTCAACCCAAGGCACTGGTTGAACTAAGTCCATTTACCACTGCTGCTCTTCAGAGCTGAGACTGGGTCTCAATAAGTTACCTGAGCTGTTACCCTGGACCTCCATCCTCCTGTCTCAGCATCCCTAATAGCTAGAATTATCGGCTGAGCCACAAATGCCACCTTCTTGTGTTGCTGTTTTTTTTTTTGTTGTTTTTTTTTTCTTTTTTCTATTTTTTGGAGCTGGGGACTGAACCCAGGGCCTTGCGCTTGCTAGGCAAGCGCCTACCACTGACTAAATCCCCAACCCGTGTTGCTGTTTTTTGGCAGAAAAAGCTGGTGGTGGCAGTTCACATCTTTAATCCCGGCACTCATGAAGCAGAGGAAGGTGAGTTCGAGGCCAGCCTGGTCTACCTAAGTTCAAGGACAGCCAGAACTGTGCAGTGTCATGCCATCTTCGAAACACACCCACTCTCTCCTCTCTTCTCTTCTCTCTTCTCTCTTCTCTCTCTCTCTCTCTCTCTCTCTCTCTCTCTCTCTCTCTCTCTCTCTCTCTCCCCTTCCCCACCCCCCTCCTCAGGTACTGGAGATGGCTCAAGTCATTAAAAAGCCCTTGTTGGTTTTACAGAGGACCCAGGTTTGGGTCCCAGCACTAAAATGGTGACTCACAACTTTTCAAAACTCTAATTCCAGAGGCTCCACTCCACTGCCCTTTTGAGACCCTTTTGGACACCAGATGTACACGTAGTCACCCTATATATACACACATACACACACACACACACACACACACAGATATATGTATATGTACACACACATATATATATACACATACACACACACATATATATACATATACACACACACATACATGCAGGTAAAGTCATATGCATAAAACCAAACCTAAAATAATAATAATAGTTAACTGCAAATCTCAGCATGGTACAGAGAGGGAAAGAGTCAGCAGACAAGGGTGACCCATAGTGATGCTAACTGAAGTGTGGGGGAGTCATCTCTTCATCCGTTCCTAAGAGCTAGAACTATTGGACACCACCCCTTTGGACTACCCTCAATTCGCTGTATTTCCCCAAAAAAGACACAGAAAATTTTAATAGGGGTAAGGGCCCTCTGGGGGCTGTTCAGAGCCAGGAGGCGTGCATGAGTGAGAGAGAGAGAGAGAGAGAGAGAGAGAGAGAGAGAGAGAGAGAGAGAGAGAGAGAGAGCGTGTGTGTGTGTGTGTGTGTGTGTGTGTGTGTGTGTGTGTATGTGTTTGTATAAGCTCTGGTGGGTAGTCATTCCATTGGAGACGTTTCCAACTATTACTGTCCTGCTCGTAGGATGGCTACATCACTGCCTCTGTTTTATAGATGAGGAGCAGGCTCGCATGAGTTAGTCTGCTCAAGGACACAATTAGAAAGTGGCCCCAGGTCAGTGTGGAAACCAGTAGGCTCCTCTGCCTCGGCAGGCTGTAACTTGAGTCCTCTCCAGACCTATCCAGTCAGGCCCCTGCAATCCAACTATGGCTACAGCCACTGACAACCTCTTTGTTGAAGCCGGCAGCCCCGGTGGCTCCCCATTATGTCACAAACAGGTCCAGGATAAATTCCTTCTGGGTAAACCATGCCTGACATCAATAGCCTGCCTCCAGAGCAATTTGGTAGGGCGAGATCTCTGGCCAGATGCTGCAGTGCCTGTCCTGTTCCCAAGTCCTTGGCTCCTCTCTTATCGCTGTGCATTCTTACCTCCTGGCAAGACTTCTCCCAATACCTCAGACTGCTGTGCAATCCCCTCAGGGGGTTAAAACCCAGCAGCAGAAATGGGAGACACTGGAGAGACCCAACCCCCACCCACCCCCCTCTCTGGTCAGACACCAGGACACAGCCCTCAGTGTCTTTCTCCAAGAGGGGCCCCAGATGCTTCAGCCCGGGCCATGACATTATCCTGCCCCCAAAATCCAAAAGGCTACCGCCCCCAGGGAATCAATGATCAATTCATAGTCCAAAGCAGAAGATCCCGAGGAAATGACATGGTCCGGGATGGCAGCTGGTCCAGAATGAGAGCTCTGCTCCTCCCCTGCCTCCTCCCTCCACAGAGTCCCAGGCACAGGGAACAGAACGCTTGTGACCCCCAATAAGAGAAAGGCGCTCTGCGGTGGAGAGGGATCCCAGTCCACTCCCCACTGTCTGCGTGCACTGCCGGCCCATTTTTAGCGCCCTGAAATCGTTGGTTATCTTCCTCATGAGCTTCGTACGGCTGTGTCAGGAGCCAGAGACCTAAAAGACACCCAGACGCCTACCCTAAGTGTGTCCCAATTCCATTCTCAAGCACAAGAGACAACTGCCATCATCTATCTGCGCCAAGTCCACACGATCCCTTCACTAACTGTCGCTTGAAATTTAGACCTAGAAACGTGCGTGTGAGAGGCTCGGTGGAGAGGTGGCTCAGAGTGCTCCCTGCTCTCGCAGAAGACCCAGGCTGGTTCCCAGCACAGCTTGTAACAACGTCAGTCCAGTTCCAAAGGATCCAACATCCTCTCCCAGACATGCACGTTCTTACATTTGGGGAAAATACGCACGTCAGAGAAAACAAATAAATCTAGTCGGGTGCAGTGGCACGCACCTTACTTAATTCTGCACTTGGGAAGCAGAGACTGGCAATCTCTACGTGTACCCTCCAGGCTAATCCCGGCTGCGCACCAAGTTCCAGGCCAGCCAGCGCTACCACTCTAAATACAGTAAAAACGAATCTTGGGGAAGAGCGTCACAGTGGGATATGATTTCAAGTCTTTATGTGTTCCAACGAGAATAATTTGTTTCGCCTCCGTGTGTGCACATGTACCGTGTGCTGTGTGGTCTCTCACAGAGGCCCCTGGAACTCACTTGTGGGCCCTCTGAATGTGCAGCCGGTGCTCTTAAATACTAGGAAGTCTTTAAATGCATTTGAAGTCGGGCCTTCCAGCCACATTTCACGGTGCCTGAAAAGACTTGCTCATAAACCAAAACAACAAAGTCCAGAAAGATGGAGGTGGTCATTTTCAAACACTGACAACCTGCCTTCCCGTTCTGCATCCTCATTAATTACTGTCTGTTCAAGCCATTAGCCCCTCCTGCCCTCAGGATTTCTATCAGAAAGGGTGAGGGTTAGGGGGAAATGAGATTTGTTGATGTGACCAAGGCAACGTGTTAGGAGCCCAAAGTAAGGTCAAAAGGAAATGACTTAATCCAAGAGACACACAAGGATGAGCCAGAGAATGGCTCAAAGATTTAAAGAACTGGCCCACAAAAATGAATTTAACACCCAAAGGGCCAGTCTACACGGACTAGTTTTTCCTCAGGGGCCACTGAGCCAATTACACTGCAGTAGTTGCCAACAGTGTCCAGATTCGTTTGTTTGGCTTTGTTCTTGTTGCAATTTGAAGGCAGAGTTTCTCTGTGTTGTCCTGGCCATCCTGGAATTTGCTCTGTAGACCAGGCTGGCCTTGAACTCTGCCTGCCTCTGCTTCCCTGAGGCTGAGATTAATTTCGTGCGCCTCCTAGCCAGAGTGCAGAACTAAGCTGGACAGGTGACTCCAGTCCTAAATGCAAGTAGACACTCTAGGACAGTCTCCGTTTTCTGACAGGAGCCATGCTGGTCATTAATGGGAGCAGGGACTATTCTGGATCTATTTAAAAGAAACTACGAGTCAAAACATAAAGTATAGCCTTGACATCGGCACTCCCGGAGTATATAAATCAGGCAAGCTTAATGGAGGGGTGCCTCCCCCTGGGCCTTAAGAAAACAACCCTCTTTTTAGCTTTTGTCCGCCCTTTAAACAATTACTGTTAAGGAGAATCATGTACAAAAGTCCATATTCCTAGTTAATGACGTGAATATCTCCTTTCATCACAGCCTCCTGCGCAGAATCTCCGAACAGCCCCAGTCTTTCTGACCCACTACCTATCATAACCCCTGAAACACGTACCGGACTAAACAGATTGTCCCTGAGAGCCTCAAGAGACCAATGCTGAGCAAAGGGCTGGAGAGAAGGCTCAGAGCTTCGTAGGACCAGCCAGGTTCAGACCCAGGGACTCACATGGTGGTTTCACAACCATCCAGTTCCAGGAAACCTGATGCCTTCTTCAAGCAGAACACTCACTCATACATATAAATCATTAAATGAGAGCTGCTTGAAGCAAGCAGGGTGGTGGTGCACGCCTTAGTCCTGGCGGCACCCAGGAGGAGGCAAGGCGACCGCGACCAGTCAGACCTCTGAGCTCAAAGACCAGCTTAGTCCAGCCAGGGTTACTTCCACAGAGAAACCGTGTGTGTGTGTGTGTGTGTGTGTGTGTGTGTGTGTGTGTGTGTGTGTGTGTGTGTGTGTGTGTGCGTGTGTGTGTGTGCGTGTGTGCGCGGGGGGCACCAATGCACATGTGCACACATACAACAAGCAAAGAGATGCTTGGGAAGTTAGACGGTTGGGGGTATGGGAGAGACAGACATCAATAGGCCTCTGATTTTATTCCACTTTTGAAATAAAACAGATAGTTATCTTGCTTTAAAAAGTACTGAAGTGCCCCCCTGATTATTTTGGTCCACAAAAAGCTTACCATCACCCAGCTAGATGAGACCAACATTTAAATGTGTGCACAGTGCAGCCTGTCCTGGTGGCCCATACCTTTAATCCCAGCACTTTATAGAGGTGGAGATGGGCAGGTCTCTCTGAGTTTGAGGCTAGTGTGGTCTCCATGGTGAGTTCCAAGCTACCAAGCTAGCCAGGGCCTCCTGTCTTTTTTTTTTTTTTTCTTTTTTCCGGAGCTGGGGACCAAACCCAGGGCCTTGCACTTGCTAGGCAAGCACTCTACCACTGAGCTAAATCCCCAACCCAGGGCCTCCTGTCTTAAAAATCAGGCAAACAAAGAAATAAAATGTATACACAAGTTTCTGATAATCCCTGGGCCCAACAACACCTCAATCCATGTGCACTATCATTATACGCTCTGACACCAACCTCTGAGTGACAGGCCAGCCTGGAGTTACAGACCCTGTCTATCTAACCTCACCAAGTCTTACAGGATGGCACGTGCTGGAGGAAAACAGCCATGGGCTAATTAAGAGTCACTTCTCATTTACTAGGCCCTACCCAGGCCCCTTCCTCTAATCCATCAATGGTTCTTAATCTTTCCCATGCCTTGATCCTTAACAGTTCCTCATCTGGGGGTGACCCCAGTCATGAAATTATTTCATTGCTAATTCATAACTGTAATAACTTTGGTGTTATGACTTGTAATGTAAACCTGTTTTCCAATGGCCTTAGGTGACCCCCGTGAAAGGGTCATTCGAGCTCAGGTTGAGGAGCACTGCTCTAATCTCTTACAAGTATAACCTTTCTATTCTGGTGGGGTGTGCGTCCCAGTCAGGAAGACAGCAACATGGCAGAAACACGCCATTCGGGACAGCCTGGGCTACATAATGAAGTTTAGACTGGCTCTCAATTTTTAAAGTCCTCGTGCTTGCTGAGTTTAGAGTACAGTGAAAGAGTGTGTCGATCACAGGACCAAAAATGGGTGCCCCAGCATCAGAGGGAAACTGAAGCACTCTGAAGGACGAGGCAGGTCAATCTGAGTTCAGGTACAGCCTGGTCTACGGCCCATCTTGAAAAACAAAATGAAGAAGCCAAGAATGTGTTGAGGCCTCCACGGATCTGCCAAGAACTGCCCTATACCCAACTCTGGAAATTTGTGGTGCCCTGGGTCAAACTCTGCTTCCCAGCCCAAACTTCCCTTCTCAACCTCCCTAAGATTTGCCAGGTGTGGTGGTGGACACCTTGAACCCCACCCAGCACTTGGAAGCAGAGGCAAGCAGATTTCTGTGAGTTCAAGGTCAGCCTGATCCGCATGGACTACTAAGGCTACACAGTGTCTGGGCGGGGGGGGGAAGAAGGAAAGGAGGAGGAGGAGGAGCGTGATGGTGGAGAGATTCCTGGCATTAGTACACTGCCTGGGACAGAGCTGAACGAATGTCCCATCACTGCCCAGATAGCAGTATGACAGGACCAGTCAAATGTGTACGTGAAGAGCCTTGAATCAGCAGGTGTCCTGCCTCTCTTAGGAGGACCCTGCTCCTGTAACAGCACAGCCTGTCCGGATGACTCAGCCTCCAGAGCTGGGCAGGGTGGGCTGACAGTGGCAGACCAGCTGACTTCTGGAGACCAGATAAGAGCTGGCAGGCCAGACCCTGCAGAACTCCCCAAGCAGGATTCCTCTGACCCCAGAAGAAGAGGGCAGGGAGGAACACACCCCAGGCCCGGGAGCACAGCTGGAGACAAGCTTCCCGAGCTTGCACCAGAAGTATGAGCCTGTCAGCCAGGAATCCAAGGCCAGGAGAGCTAAGCACATACTCAGGGGTGAGCAGCTCTCTCCTGCTCTCGCACAAAGTGTTGTGAAACACGTCTTGGGGATTTCCCTGTATGACTTTTAGGAGGGAACAGAGCTCTCTCTTGTGGAGATGGAGAGAAGGCAAGCCCAGGGCTAACCTCAGCTGTTGGGGTACCTACCTGACCCAGGGGGAGGAGTGCAGAGAACAAAGCAGAGGCTAGACAGAGGCACACTTGTCAAACGCATGAGAGCAGACAGCTGCGGCCTAGCTGCTTACGTGGAGGTCTCTCAAAACTCAAAAAAGTTATCCTCTGAGCACACTTAGAATGCGAAAACATTCACAACCCTATCCGGAAAACATCACCCACAGCAGCAGCAGCCAGCCTACGGGGTGGGGACAAAAACAAAGTAACACATCACACAGGACCACCACCATCTTAAAAAAATAAAAAAGATGGGCTGCTATTCTAGCCCAGGCTACCCCAATACTCAAGTGCTAAGATTACAACAGGCATAAGGCACCATGCTGCTGGGTGTAGCTTTCAGCCTTAGTTTTATCCCTGTAGATATGTGGTGCATGTTTTGCGGGTGTGTGGATATGTGCCTGTATGTGGGTCAGAGGTCAGTGTCTTCCTTGATCATAAACCACCCTATTTTCTGAGAGAGGGCTGGTCTCTCACTGAGCCTGTAACTCCTTGCTGGCTGGCCTGGGATCTGCTATCTCAATTCTCCTCACCTCACCCCCATTATATATGTCACCGTGTGCAGCTTCTATGTGGATGTCGGGGATCTGACAGGCCCCATGCTTCCACGACAAACACTACCGATGAGAGCACGTATTCTCCAGTGTTCCTTCCGCCGTTTCTTTCTCTTTTTTAAAAAGATTTATTTATTTTATGTAGGCTGTCTTCAGACACACCAAAAGAGGGCATCGGATCCCGTTACAGATGGTTGTGAGCCACCATGTGGTTGCTGGGAATCGAACTCAGGGCCTCTGGAAGACAAATCAGTGTTCTTCACTGCTGAACCATCTCCCCAGTCCAGTGTGTGTGTGTGTGTGTGTGTGTGTGTGTGTGTGTGTGTGTGTGTGTGTGTGTGTGTGTGTGTGTGAAATTAACATTAGTTAATGCTTCTTGCTCAGGGACATTTTGGACGGCCAGATGGAGGGTTGGATGGACCAACGGATGGACAGATGAGGGAACAGCTTGATGGCCAGTCTCATCCCCATTTTAAACAGCTTAAGTCTTGCCCAAGGCAACGGCTTGCAATGCAAGCACTCAAAAAGATCCCAAGGCAATTTGGCGGGGGACGGAGGCGCAGTACCCATAGGACCTACAGCAAACCTGTTCCCTAGGAACTGCTGCTCAGCCAGGTCAGGGGCACTGGGGACATCTGAGAGTTTAGATGGAGCATCTGGCACCTGCAATTCACAGCCATGCTCTGGCCTCAGCCAACTCTTTATTAAAGAGGAAACGAGAGGGTTCTGATTTAAGGGATCACACTAACCAAGAATGTAATAAACACGGCAAGCATACAAGCAGGCAGCAAAATGCTACTACGCCTGTAACCCCTTACATGTGGGAGGCCAAGGCATGGCTCTTGGGTTGATAGCCAGTCTTCTTCGTGTCTTTGGGAAGGAAATGGTTGTTTTTCTGACATCTTATTTCCCACCGGGGCTCGGGGGTACTTAGCCAGGCCTCTGCCATGACACCTGGAGTTATTTGTACAACATTAAAATTCAGGAAGATTCTGAGAGAGAGAGGGCAGGCTGGGGGGGGGGTGCCTCTTTGGCATCAGTTCTCAAAAAACCCAGCAGGGTAACAGGATAAGCACACAGCGCGGGCATTAAGCCTTCTTTCTGGAGAAGACTGAGTACAGTCGTTAAAGCCCTGGCAGGAGGATTAGCGGGACAGAGAAAAGAAGGACCTATTAGCAGGACAGGTGGTGACTGGCGCGGAGATCAGCCCTGCTGCTGCCAAATCAACCATCCGACGGGTACAGCGCAGGCAGACACCCACCCATCCCAGCACTTCAACACCACGTGGGGCCTCCAAGAGTCACGCAAGCCCCAAAGGCCTTTACAACAAAACTCGGGCACCCTCGGAGAGCTGTCAAACAATGTTCACGTCCAGAGCGTAAAAGCGGATTCTTTTTCCCCATCTACAGTCAGTCGCCTATGCGCCAGTCCACTCTCTCTTGAGCCAGGTTGGGTGAGCTGGGAGTAGAGAGGCTTGGAGGCTGAGGCCATGACTGTCTTGCCGTGTTCGTTTGTGTACACACCTCTACATACGCACCTGGTTCATGCATGTGGACACCACACACACACACACACACACACACACACACACACACACACCCCACACACACTCGCTCACTCACACACAGTCACACACTAACTATCCCCCGTTGCCCCCCCTCCCTCCCTCCCCTCCAGCAAGGGCCTGGCAAACCCACTCCACTGTGGCAGCCCCAGGCTGGTGGCCACAGCACAGCATTCCCAGCTGGTCTTCCAGCCACCGCGGGTGACGCGAAAGCTTCCCCTTCCACCTCCCAGTTACAGAAGATCAGTGCTACTGCCATCAAAAAGCACTTAATAAGCCAAACCGCTTGGGGTTCAGGCACAATGATAGGGGCCTGGCCCTGCCTTGAGAGGAGAAGGTCATTTATGACCATTAAGGCAGGGTAAGGCAGGCTTCCAGAGGCTCATAAAACTCCAGGGAAGGAAGTACGGATTAACCACTTCCTCCCCCCTCTCAAGAAGGGGTTTCAAGTTGTACAAAATTGCAGAATAGAAGGTTCTGGGGGTTGGGGGGGAGAGGCAACCCTGTCAGAAGGGTCTACACCTAGCTGGGGTCTGAGCAAAGGGGAGGAGAAAACCCTGTATGAAGGCTGCCACGCTTTGATTTCTACAAGTAGGTCCCATCTCGGTGTGGTTATTTTACCAAGTTCTCTTGGCCTGCCCCTCGGCACGGGTCTGGACTCTGTCCAAGAAGGGAGCAGAGCGCTGGCGGATTAAGCGTTTGTTTGCCAAGCGCGGAGAGGATAGAATGAATGGCTCGATCCTTTCACATTCCATCAGTCAGATTCGCTGTATCAAAAACTATCCTCACCCTGGGCGATGATTCTTCAAATGAGACCCCCCCCCATTTTGTTTTGGTTTTTGTTGTTGTTTTGTTTGTTGTTGTTTGAGACAAAGTCTCACTCTGGCTATTCTGAAACTCACTGTGTAGAACAGGTTGGCTTTGCACTCAGAGATGAACTCTGACTCCCAAGTGATGGGGGGTTAAAGGCATGTTCGACCACACACCCAACTCAAATTTCCACTTCAGTTAAAACGTACTTTAGCAGCTTTTGAGCCTAACAATGTGACTTTCCATATACATATATATTTTGAGACGTAGTCTCACACAGGCTGGCCTAGCTAGAACCAACTCTGCCTGAGTGCTGGGATTCATACACAGCCACACCCCACAGTGTCTCACAAACCCCAAGCTCCCTCCATCTTCCTGGCCTCTGCTTGGGTTACAGGCCCAACCCACCACACTGTAACAGGGTCCCAGACCTTAGCACCACTGAGTCCAGGACAGAAGTACCACGCAGGCTGTAAGGTGAAGCACAGAGAGAGCACCTCCTGCCAAAACTAAAACAAAGGCTTAATCCAGCAAAGCCCGTGCGGTTCTGGGAAAGCCTCAAAGCTTACTAACCGTGCCCTGTAACTTCTATAGCTCTGCTTCCAGCGTACTGTTATTAGCTATGTCAACCCAGAACATGATTTTCGTGCTTAAAAGCTCACCCTAAAAAAAGGCTCGGTGCTCCACTGGGATCCTGAACACCCAGTGTAGTCGCCGGCCGGCTAATAATGACTTTCTATTGGCTTAAACCCACATCTGAGCAGCCTTCTCTGGTGGATACCTGTCAACACACACCTGGCTCACATGAACAGTTACAAAACAGGCAGTCTGAGTCAAGAGGACTAAGAGGGGCTGGAGAGATGGCTCAGCAGTTAACTATTGCCTTTCCGGAGGCCCTGAGCTCAACCCAACTCACAGCGTCCTGCAACTCCAGTCCTGAGGCATCTGATGCCTTCTGACCCCAGCAGGCACTGTTTCCACACGGCGTGTAGATATGTAGGCAGGCAAAGCAGCCATACACCTAAATTTTAAGTTAAAAAAAAAAGGGGGGGTTGGGGATTTGGCTCAGTGGTAGAGCGCTTGCCTAGGAAGCACAAGGTCCCGGGTTCGGTCCCCAGCCCCCCAAAAAAGGAAAAAAAAAAAAAAGTGTCAGATGGTGGTGGTACTGAACGCTTTTAATTCCAGCTTTCCAGAACCAAAGGGAGGAGGATCCGAGTTCAAGGCCAGCCTGGTCTACGGCATGAGTTCCAGGACAGCCAGGACTGCAGAGAAATCCTGTCTCAACACACACACATCAAAAAAGGGGGGCAAAATTAAGAAGCATGCTGACTGGAAAGACCTCCCAGCGTGGGATCCAAGTAAGTAAGGCTGAGCCTCCAGACACAGTCACACCACCATCAGACTGTATAAGAGGACACTCTCACCCACCCCCAGGGCAGGAATAGAATCAATCTGACTTCTCACCAGGCAGCCCAGATGCTGAACCAGAAAAAGGGCAGGTGAGGCCCTGCCCAGGCGCCTTACCCCACCCAACCCTGCGGGGACTGCTCTCTTGAGCTGTGGAGTCTTTGCTGACACTCAGGAGTTCCAAGCCGGCCATTTTTAACCCCAGCACTCAGGAGGCAGAGACAGGTGAATCTCTGAGTTTAAGGGTAGTCTGGTCTACACAGTGAGTTCCGGGACAGCCAGGGCTACGTAGAGAAACCATCTCAAGTAGACAAAAATCAAAAAAATAATAATGAATGAAAGCAAAGGAGAGAAATACACAAAATGACGAAACCTTAAAATCCTCTTCCGGAATTATGATCCCTGAACTCACGGCTCAGCTCAAGGAGAGCCCGAGGAATGTTGGGAGTCACTGCCCGCTCGCCTTAGCTCTGGGAGCCACAGGCAGCTCTTCCTTCAGACTGGTCACATCCGGTAGAGCATGGGGTTCCTCCCTTGCCTGGGGCATGAATGGGATGTCATTGCAGCTAACCCTAGTCCTCTTCAAGGACAAAATGTCTCCTGGGGCCATGGAGATCCTTAGGTGAAACTTTCAGGGCCTCCTTTTCGAGGCCCACGTGCACACCAGGCACTAGGCAGATTCACGCAGACCTGATCACCACACCGCACGGGAGGACACGTTCATACTAAACACAAGAGGTCACTGCCTGTCTGAAATTCAAGTCTGCATCTGGTGAGGAAGGGGCTCCCTGGTAAACTGTGGGGACAAGTCACACCTTACAGGAAAAGACTGGGACTTGAGGCAATCCACAACTTAAATCTAAGAAAGGGGTGGATCGCTCCACAGGCCTTTTGTTTAAGGATACCCAGGAAGTCGGAACAAAGGCCAACAGGTTAAGTAGGTCTGATTTCGGGGTGTCTGGGGGTCCAGTCACAGCCAGGTATACCCTCACCTGAGGGGCAGGGGCAGGCTTCTGTGATGTCACCCACACAAAGCAAGGCCATCTCATCCCACACTGCAGGAGGCAGCTGTTCCCAGCCTTCAGGGAACAAAGCCCAGAGAGGAATTCCTACAGCAGAGCCTGAAGGTCAGCAAGAAAAACAACAGGGCACGAGGTACCGGGGAGCCCCATTGTCCTCTGGATGCTGGGCTCCAGGAGAACCTCAAAACCAAGGTCTACAAAGCTGGCTGGGGTGGGGTGAGTCCCAGGGCGTGAGGGAGCAAAGTTCAGGAAGGAACAATCTCGGAGGAAAACAGGCCCAAAGCCCTGGATTTAATCATTAACTGCTTCTCGAGGGTCTCCTTTGTGCTCCTCTGGTGCGGTAACTAGGGCAAACACTCCTGCCCCACTGAGCCGGGAAGGTAGGGTTGTTCAAACATGCGCTCCATCACCGTCGCCATAGGAGATGATTCAGGGAGATTCCACCAGAGATTCTTCGGAAGTTGAGAATGCAGGAGAGGTCACCTCTGTCCCCGCCTGATGACTCTAGGGGTGATCACATGGTGGGGGAGAGAGACAGCAGAGCCACCTAGGCTGGAGGGCGTGGGGGTTGCACACCTACAAGGTTCCCTTCTGAGAGCAGAAAGGACGACCCTGGCAGGCAAAACAACTAACTACACAGCTCTAAAAAGGACGAGGGAGGAGGACTGCTACAAGTTCAGGAACTTGGGCTGCACGACGGGTGCCGGGACAGCCTGTGAGCGGTCTCACAAATAACTTAATTAGCTTAATTAGGCAAATATTCAGTGGAACCCAACAGCTTCCTGCAGCCAGTCTAATTAACTTGGCACTGGTTGAACTGAAGTCTATGGAGATGAGCTCTAAGTGCCCAGGCCATTTCCCAGATTTCCAAAGATCCATCACTCAAAGGCCCCCAGGTCTTTTGGGAGCACCACTGCGAGCTCTTTCCTTCCCTGGGTAACACCCCTCTGCCACAAGCATCAGCTCCCCCCATGTCTGACTGTCAAGTGGCCCAACTCCCACCCACTCCCACCCATGTCCGACACACTCAGATCCCACTACCCAGAAGGAAAGAATTACACGGAAACTAAAGCTGAGAAGTCCATTCTGCATCCTGACAGCCTCCCTCCACAGTTAGGCTTCTGGGGTGAGGAAGGAGGGCTCTAGACCCCTCAGGAAGGAAGTAGCCTGCAGCCTACAGTAAAAACCAGGGAGTCATGTGCTCCCAACTGGTGGGATCAGGTCACTTCCCCTGGGACCTCATCACCAGCGGAAGGCCATTCATTCTGTAAGGCATTTACAATAGCTGGTCTAAGGGAAGACTGTCCTGATGTGGGCTAGGGAAATGTCTCAGATGGCAGAGTTGTCTGTCTGCCTGACCCACCCAACCCCCATTTTCATCCTCTACACCGTTAACAAGCTAAAAAAAAAAAAAAAAAAACCACCCACAACATTTTCTGAAAATAACAAAACAAACAAACAAAAAACCCTTGCTGTCAGCCTAGATAACTGACCTCAGGCTGATTGCCCCTGAAGAAAATATGTTGTGAATATCAAAGGGAGCTCCTGGCTATCCTGCCCTGCCTGGTTGCCTCTGGTAACAGCACAGGAAAGCTGGCTTTTCAGCTTCTCTACCTCCTACCCATCCGGCCGGTGTGGCTGCTCGGTTAACTTTTTAAAAATATTTACCAGAAGCATAAAGCACTTTTAGCAATGACATGTCCCAAGTGCTGCTGGGTAATTGTCTTTCCCTGTTCTGGAGATACAAGGATTCCCAAAATGTAACTCTGCTTCTTTCTGTTGTGTCTTTCTCTAAACATCCGAAAGGAGTCGGGCAAGGCAGTTGAGTGAGAATCGCATGGATGGGATGGACTTCCCCTCCACGTTTTCCAGGCAGTCCTTGAGGAATTGGCCTCCCAGTGGGCATCTGCTCGGTAGCAAACAATGTGCCCTGGCCATTTGCATAGTGGCCCAGAAACAGCAAAAGTTTATAATGGAGGGGGTTGGGGAGAGGCACTCGGGTCTTTGGAGACTAAGTGGCTTCCAGGTAGACACCCTGCACGTGAGGCAGGACATGGCAACTTCTATCACTAAGACCCACCCACTTGGTGGGACTAGCCTCGATATTCTCCTTATCAAAATTATTTTACTGGTTAAGGTTTGCTTTTAATTCCAGTGCTCTGGGAGCCAGAGGCAGGGGGATCTCTGAGTTCAAGGCCAGCCTGGTCTACAGAGTGAGTTCCAGGGTAGTCAAGACCACAAAGAAAATCCCTCTCTCAAAAAAATCCCACCTCCCCCGAAATCTATTTTACTGGGTCTTCGAGATGGCTCAACAGGTGGAGGTGTCCGCTGCAAAGCCCGACGACCCTCAAGACACACAGGTGGAAGGAGAAAACAAGCCCCCTCAAACTGTCCTCTGACCTCCGTGTGATGTAGAAATAAATACAACGCAATTTCCAAAAATAAGAAACTGGCCGAAGTACATGAAACCCAAATGAGCAACAGGCTGTATGAAAGCTACACCCATCAGCCATTCCTGGTAATCATGGAGGTGTGAGGTAAAACAGGACTCGCCATTTTTCTTCCATTGAGCAGGCAGAGGAGGAGGGAATGGGGCTAGGAGTAGGGGCAGCTCAAGAGCAAGGCATGGGCCTACTAACATCTTGCATCTCACAATCAAACGTGCCTCTTCTGTGGTGGTCTCTGAGTTGGGGGGAGGGGGAGCACGGACGGACAGACGGACGGACAGACGGACGGACGGGTGACACCAGGCCAGGAGAGGCTGGAAAGGACCAAACATTCCTGTCAGCCTGACAGAGTGAAGGCCATGCATGGGCCGCACAGGCCTTTAACAGAAAGGACCAGACAGCCAATCAGGTTAGCACTCACTTTCTATGTACCCAGGACTGTAGGGAAGGAACTAGACTCCAGTGTTTTTAATAAAAGAAAAAAAATTAGAGAAGGAAAATCGGACTGTGCAGTCCCTGGGGCACCTGACGCCCTCTCCAAACCTCACGGGAACCTGGCACACATGCACGTACATATACACATGTATGAACAAAACTCTCATGCACTCTCTAAACTACATCTCACTGACTGAAACCTACAGTCAACCGAAAGACCACATTCGCACACAGTGGGTGTGTCGGATCAGGACAAGGAGGAGCCAGGAGTGGACTTTCACAAACAGGAACAAGGCGGCCACAGGAATAGCTGTTACCTTCACCCATCCGGCTGTAAACTGAGCAGAGACAAGGGGAAGGGCAGAGAAAGACTGAAGAGCTGGACAGATTCGGAAAGATAGCATTCTAATGGCTGGGAGAACTCCATAAACAAAGGTCAGTTTTTAGAAGATCCTCAAGTGTGACTAAAGAAACATCATTTAGGGGTTGGGGATTTAGCTCAGTGGGAGAGCACTTGCCTAACAAGCGCAAAGCCCTGGGTTCGGTCCCCAGCTCCGAAAAAAAAAAAAAAAAAAAAAAAAAAAAAAAAAAAAAAAACACCTAATGTGCGCATCACACACCTAATGTGCGCATCACACATCCAAGAGGGAAAAGCTCCGGTGCTAGGCCAGGGAGATTGATCCAAGGTTCAAAGGACCGAGGTTCGGGTTCCCAGCACCCACATGGTGGCTCACAGCCTTCTGTGTCCAGGGAGTTCTTCAGACTCCTCAGACACTGCACGGGCAAACATTCATGAACATAAAACAATAATCTTAGTACTGTCAGAAAAACGAGGAGAAAATATATGTATGGCCCCAAAACAAGGGACTGCAGAGAAGTGTGGGGAAGGGGGTAGGTGTGCGAGAAAAGGGGCACACTCGGCGTGTGTTTGCTTGCATGAACAAGCCATCCTCCTGCATTCACAGTGACTATACCAACGGGAACAAGTACATCGAAATAAAGTAGCAGCCAGTGTGGTGACTCCCGCCTGCAAGACTAGACCAGGAGGCTGAAGAAAGAAAGGCAACTCTGTAAGAATGAGGCCGTCCTGGGTTTGCACAACATAGAGTTCTAGACCAGCTAGAGTCTTAAAACAGAAACGAAACCCACCCGAAACCCAGCGTAGCACCTCAGTGACAGAGCCCACGCTGAGGGCTGGAGAGTTGGTTAAGAGCATGTACTGTGGGGGTTGGGGATTTAGCTCAGTGGTAGAGTGCTTGCCTAGCAAGCGCAAGGCCCTGGGTTCGGTCCCCAGCTCGAAAAAAAAAAAAAAAAAAAAAAAAAAAAAAAAAAAAAAAAGAGCATGTACTGTGAGTGGAAATAAACCCTCTGCTCTCCCAAATTGGTTCTGGCCGGTCATGGTGTTCACCACAGCAACAGAAACACCAAGAGCAGGCACAGCGGTGAACACCTAGTCCCAGCGCTTGGGAGACACAGGCAGGCAGATCTCTGTGAACCCAGTCTGGTCTTCGAAGAGCTCCAGGACAACTAGGACTGCTGCACAGAGAAACCCCATCTCAAAAAACCAACAACAAACAAACAGACTAGAGCAAGTACCACTAACACCAGGCAGCTCAGAAGCCGGGCCGGGGACTCGTGTGCCCTCGTCTGGCCTCTTTGTGGTGAGCACCTTCCCTCGCATGCACATACCTACAGACACGCTCATAGAGAAATAGTTAGGAATAAGGGTCTGAAAAAAAATGACAAGAGGTTAAAGGACAAGCTTTTCTCTCACTGATTCCCAGCACCCGGATGGCAGCTCACAACTGCCTGTGACGCCAGTCCTCTTCTGACCTCTGTGGGCAAACTCGTGCACGCGAGCATAACGCCCGTAAACTTAAAACACTCAGAAATCCCCCTCACGGCGTCCAATGAAAAGATCCAGAAGCTAGCTGGACAGTGGGGGTAGTTCGCTTTTGCTGTTTGTTTTTTAAAACAGGGGCTCCCGATGTAGCTCTGGCTGTCCTAGAACTTAGCAGGACCCGGTGAGATCTGCCTACCTCTGCCTCCCAAGTGCTGGGTGGGAGTAAAATGCCGGAGCCACACCCGAGGGACTAGAGCTGTTTTTACAGAGAACAGGTGTTGCCAAAATATGCTAAAAATCTATAATATGGGAAGCCATCCAAATAGGGAATCCCGGGCAGGCAGGCAGGCATTAGTCATCATTTCTCTAGAGGGACAGATGCCAGAGCGGCATTCAAAGACAGATGAGGAGGGGAAGAGAGTGCCAGGCCGGGTGCCTTTCTGCAACCAGCGCTTAGCCTTCCTTCCCATCTGAAGTCTGTAATTAATCACACGCAATACCAAATGCCAACTGGAACGGGACCCATTCCTCGCTGTCTCCCCGTGGCAGCCACCCACATAGCACCGGCAAACCTCGGCACTCAGGCTGCCAGCCGTCCTTCCATCAGGCAAGGACTATCAACAAACACAATGATGTCATCAGAAAGGCTCTCCCTCAGGTGAGTGGGTTTAGAGGTAGAGGCTGCTGCTGACCCTCAGAGGGAGTCCCCAAGGCCCTGGCCTGAGTGTGTTGGTTCCGTGTGCATGGGCCCAGGAGAAAAATTCCAGTCTCCAGATGAGATTACAGAATCAGCCTGTTAAAATCCGTTTGCGAGGGGGACCGGCTTCGTCTGTGTTTGTTCTGAGTTCTGGGGCAGCCTGGTCTACAGAGAAACCCTGTCTCAAAAAGACCAAGGAAATAATAAAAAACTCCGCTTCCCCTGATCAAACGATGTTTTACCGGGCCTTACCAGCAGGGTTCACGGTCCAGTAGCTGTGGCACTCAGCACAAACTGAGCAGCCCACGGGAACCCACGTAAGGACCGCTAGAGGGAATCTACCCACGCCTTTCTACCTGGGTGGGAAGCTGCTCTCCACTGTCTGCTCTGACTGCAACCACGGCCGGGCATGCATGGACAGATGACAGCCTGCAAGGGGTTAAGTTTTCTCCTTCTGCCAGGTGGGATCCTGGGGGCTGAACTCAGGGCTTCTGGCTTGGTGGACACAGACCACCAATTTGGCCATCCCACGGGTCCTCTCTAGGCAGGGTCTTCCTATGTAGCCTTGCCTTGGGCTTGAATTTACAGCAGTTCTCCTAATGACAAGCATAAGCCACCAAGCCCAGTCTGGGGTCTAAACAAAGCTCTCTGGCTCCTAGCTGATATAGTCAAACCCACCAGGCTCCAGGAAGGGGAACTTCATACCCTCCAAGGGGGCTCAAAAGGGGGTGGAGCTCCCCATCACAACACACTTCCTGGACTCCGCCCACATCGGCCTCCATTCTCCAATCTAAGACCTGTAGCCCAACTCACCCACCCGGCCCATACCACGATCCTTAGCACTTGGATTTCAGTGACAGACCACATGCAAAGCAGCCACACTGGGAAGGCTGTGACCTCCTGCCCTGTTCCCTTTCCCTTCCAGCCCACAGGCTGTGACTAAGAGGCCATCCAAAGCGCTTCCCAGTATCACTTCGGTCATCAACCAGAAACTTCTGGCCCAAAAGCCAAGTCGTGCAAGCTCTGTAGCCTTTTAGCGCGGCCTGGGAACTTTCAATCCCTCTGCCTCAGCTGCAGGTTTAATGACAAAAAATATTGTCTTAGAGGGAGCACCAGCGGGACCTGAGGTGCGGACCACAGCCTGCAATCACAGCAAAATGACTGAGCTCAAGGCTATCCTGGGCTACTGATGTCTTAATGAAAAGGATGAGTGAGTAGGCTAACCCCCCAATAAGGGAAGAGGAAATCCAGCCCATCTGTGATCCCCACACCCTGAAGGCAGAGAGGAAGGTGGGTCTGAGACCAGCCTGCCCTACAGGGCAGGGCCTGCCCTACAGGCCAGCAGGGACTACACAGTGCGACCCCATCTCAAGCCATGGAGAGAAGGAATTTCATCCATAAAGTTGTCCTCCGACCTCCACTGTGCACCATGCATTACGTACACACACAGAATGATGCATTATCTATCTTTACTATGCCTGGCTTTATCACCCCACACTTATGCATACATTGGGCAAGACACTGGCTGGAAGCCAAGGATGGATTCTAAATCAACACCCCATCTCCCTCCCCCTCTTGGCATGGATCCCAGAGGGCACAGAATGAAACTGCACGTGTTAAAATGTGGTGGCACCGCTCAGGGCAGAGGTGCTCTGTGGCTCACTGGAGGACTTGCCTTCCAAGCCCAAGGGAGAAGACAGAACAAGCCCGGTTTTACTTGTTCAGAATCCTGGGCGCTGTTCGCATTCTGAGCTTCAGGCTAGCCTAGCCCATCCCTCCTGTCCCAGACTCCAGACTATAAATAAGCAGGCCGGTCCGTGAGCCACTGTACCCAAATGAAAAACTAATTTTAATTATGTGTACATACACACAGGCGTGGATACCCAGAGGCCAGTTGTGTGCTGCAGGAGGGGGTGCCCGGCATACAACTTGAGGGTGAGCCACAGAAAACATTTTCTCAACTCTGCAAATGGTTATGGCTAGAAAGCGACTAATCAAACATCCTGTAACTGACTTAACTATAGAATGGAGCTAGCGATGGGTGAGATATGAAACTTGCTTTTTTTTTTTTTTTTTTTTTGAGGGGGTGTCCCCCAAGATGGAGGGTTCTTTGTGTAGCTCTGGCTGTCCTTGAACTCGAGAGATCTGCCTGCTTCTGCCTCGGAGGGCTGGGACTGATTAACGGTTTGAGCTACCACTGCCCTATCTCAGGGCTTCTCCCTGATTCATGCTTCAAATTCCAAGATACACACGGGGAAGCAAAGCCACGAGGGCCTTCTCCTCAGTCTTTTTCTTCCTATAGTCTCTGCTTCAAACTGTTTCCGCTGACAAAGGCTACCCAAGAAAATGCTTAAGGAGAAATGACTGCGATCAAAAACTAACATGAGGTACTTTAGAGAGCTCAGCTCTTCCAAGGGGACCCCTCCCAGCACCTCGTGGTAGCTCACGACCGCCTGTAATTTCGGTCCCAGGCAGACAGGCATCCTCCTGTAACCATCGCCAGCATCGGGAACATGTGGTACACGGACGTACACGTACACGCAGGCAAAATAGTCACACACAAAACTAATTAAAAAAAAAAGGAGGGTGGGGATTTAGCTCAGCGGTAGAGCGCTTGCCTAGCGAGCGCTAGGCCCTGGGTTCGGTCCCCAGCTCCGAAAAAAAGAAAAAAAAAAAAAAAAAGCCAGTAGTAAACAAATCCAAGTTTCCAAGTTTAACCCCAAGGAAGGGAAGCTAATTCACTTTCAGATGCAAATAAACTAGCACCTTGCCTAAGCCCCTCCCAAGCCCAGAGCCAGTCAATCCATTTGGTTTCAAACCAAATAAAGGGGCTGGGGAGATTGCCTGGTAGGTGGTAACTCGCATCTGGCCATTCCTGAGGACCTGGGTTCCAGGCAGGACTTCGGGCTGGCCGGGCTCCCTGAGAGGCCTGGGTCTCAAAGATTAAAGTAACTCACCCTTCCACAGTGGAAGACACACACACACAAACCCCCAGAGACACAAGCAAGCAGGTCTCAGGTGGACGGGAGGATGGAGGGACCGAAAGCTGAGGGAACCAATCAGAAAGGCCGTGGAGGGTCTTCATCGGGCCGCGTGGATGGCAATGGCAACTCTTCATCCTATCCTCCCCTAGCTTGTCTTTCAAAACGGGAGATGGCGGAACAGCCTTTGGGGCGCCATCTTTGCGTTTCAAGTGGAGGGTAAAGAAAGGATATTTTGAAACTGCAACAAGGGGTAAAATTCGTCTCGATGATCTTCCAGCACTGTTTGCTAGGAACGAACCCAGCTACAATAAACCTTGACCTGTGTTTGAAACTGGATGGGGAAACAACGAGGGCGAGTGAACCACCACGTGACCCTGAGCCGCCAGGGGGGTTTAAATCTTTTAGAACTGCACAGCTCAAGCGAGGGCCCCGAGAGAGCGAGCCCTCTCACCGCTGGGGAGGCTGAGGCAGGAAAAGCTAGAGTTTGAAGCTAGCCGGGGCTACTAAAGCAGAGCCAACGGGAGGGGAAGAACAAATCAGAATCTCGAATAAATTAAACCGACACGCCTTCCACCAGGGCCAACTTAAAAGAAACCAAACCCCATGTAAGCCACTTCACCACATTTACCACTCCCACAACCAAGTTGTGTTTTAAAAGACAAAAGGCTAGATTTAGCAAGCGGCTCTGGCATTCCGGAGAAATTTGCGGCCATTTTAAGGGAGGGGGGGTTAACAAACGGCAGGACTACGGAAAGAAGGGCTGAGACTCTCTCCTAAAAAGTAGCATTTATCTAGCTAAAATAAAAGGGAATGCCCCGGTTAGGGTTAGCAATTTCATTAGGCTCCAAACACTTCCAAGATTTCTCTATCCGGACCCAACTTGGGGGGAAAAAATGTTCTTGATAAAAGAAAGAGAAGCCTGTTAACTTTCCTTTTCCCTTTAAAACATCTTCACCGATATCCAAAAATACATAATCCAAACACTGAAAATCAAACTTTATAAACAACCATCCAGTCTATGCAATTTCCAGATTTCCCTCCCCTCCTTGAGATAATTTCAGAAGCAAACACAGAAGGGTCCCCACACCAGGAAGATACCACAGACTCGGAGTGCTCCGGTGTATGGCTTCCCCCCTCCCCCCACGCTGAAGGCCTGCTCTATGCACTTCGATGACTATCCCAGGTAACAACTGACAAGAGCTTAACAGTCAGCAAGTGTCCACCATGATTTTACACTCATGGAAGAAAGCATTTCCTGGGGTTGGGGATTTAGCTCAGTGGTAGAGCGCTTGCCTAGGAAGCGCAAGGCCCTGGGTTCGGTCCCCAGCTCTGAAAAAGAACAAAAAAAAAAAAAAAAAAAAAAGCATTTCCTTGCTAAACCTCGGGCAGTGGCCTCTGTAATCACATATGGGGAAGTCAAAAGTTTGGTTCTGTGGCCCACAGAGGAGGTGCAAGCACTGTGTATAACCTGGGAACTTCACCTCCCTCCCACCAGTGAGATTTCTTATTTAAATCCCATTTTTTTTTTTTGGTAGAAATTCAAAGTTTACCATAAATACGACCTCCAGGAAAAGGTAGAATGGAGAGTATTTTTTTGGTCAGTTCGGTTGTGACAAGAGTCTATCGCTTAACTCTTTGGCCTGCTGAGGCAGGAGAATCAGGATGAGGAAAACCCAAGGTGGTATATGGAGGAAGGTCCTGACTTAAAAACAAAATGAGGGTGGGGAGGGTGTATCGAGAAACAACTACTTTGACCTTCATGTATAAATGAGAAGTAAATTGTATGGTTTTAAAACCATCTTGCATGGGCTTTGTAATTCACACAAAAAATACACATGACGTTAAGAGACACATCAACACTGAGTCCCTTACGGGCCAAGAGCAGCTTCACCCCTGAGAAGGCAAAACAAACCAACAGCAATGCAGAATACAGGCTCAGTGACGCTCACTCTAGGATCAGACACAGAGACTCAGACAACCAACTTTACCAATTACTACTATTTTAGGCAGCAAATTATCTTGTTCAAAATGATGGGAGGCCTGAGCCGGATCAGGATTCTGGGAAGACAGCCCTCCAGCAGGACTCCGTACTCTGAGTTAGGTTGGTTTTGAATTCTCTTTCCAGAACCCAGCTTCCGGCTGGGTGAACCCCCTCAACAATACCTTCAACCCCACCATCTTCCATCCAAAACTTCAAAACCTCTTCCTGCCAAATCCCAGGCAGGCCTCTCCCCTACAGCCAGGAACAATGTCTGTCACACCACACAGCATCATCTACCTGTTCTGCAGGTCCCCAAGAGTCCTGCCATTTTAACCAAGTCCTGGGACACTCAACTGATTTCCTTCCCAGGGCGGCTTCCAAAGTAGCTACCCACTGGGGAGACAGAAAAATCCCCCAAGCCTTGAGCGTTCCACAAGGTTTCAAGACTTATGTATGTGGTCACGGGGTCCCTGTCCCTAGAATCAGAAGTCTTCTCCCTCTTCTTGAGGGTACACAGGACCAACTGGCTCTCTAGGCACAAAACTAGCCAAGAGCCCAAGTAAGTGTTTCTCCCTTTAATGGGAACCCAAATGCTTCCTTCTTAAACTTTTTTTTTCTTTCAGTTTTTTGAAATAGGATCTCACTTTGTAGACCAGGCTTGTCTCAGAATTTTAGCCACACTCCTGCCTCATCCTGGGATTGCAGGAATAGCCTGATTGTTGGGCTCCGGTCCTTGTAATTTTTACTTAAACCAGTTAAATATTCAGACATCTTGCCTCAGTTTCCACACGATACCTAAAGATAGGTCACCTCCCCAGGGAAACTACATTTTCCTCCCCTAGAGGTTGGGTGACAAGCAAGGGACTCCAGTCACATCACCATCAGTTCCCCCAAAAGGAAAAGACACCCCAAATCATTTCGCCCTGCTGAGAGGATTAACGTAACATAGTCATGTATGTTAAACACCGGATGGCACAGTGAAATTCAAGAGAGAAAACTCTGTACCCACGGTTAAGACAGAGGTCCATCTATCACGCCCCTCAAAAACGTGAAGACAGCAGCCCACCTATCAATCACCCGGCCCAGGAGTCTCAGGTACTCTTTTCCCAGACAGAAGCAATAAAGATCGGTTCCATCAGAGGGAAAAGGAGGCTTGTGGGTCTTAAGAGCCTAACAATTTCCAAGCTTCTTGCTGTAGAGAAAAGCTGAGAAAACTCACTCAACAAACCCGAGGTTCCCTCCCTGACCACACATGCAGAAAGGGGCTTTAAAGGCATCTGGGTTGCCCCACCCCACCCCCGTTAAAAAGAGCCTCTTGCACACGGTTCAAATGCTTCGATAATTTACAGTGAATAAACCACACATGGCAAGTAATGAAACTGTGTCATCTGCAGAGAAAGAGATGGAAAGGGATCGCCCATCCCCTGAGGAGGAAAAAACCCGGCTTTCCCTCAAGGTGGCCTCTGTAGGGATGAGGGGGGCTCCGAAGGTTAGACGGAGGACCACCTCTGGGAAGCTGCCGCGGTCTCAGACCCCCAACACAGGTATGTATTTATGAGGGGAGGGCGGCAGGTGATAAGGAGGTATGAAGTATTCGTAGGAAGAGACCATCGAGAAACTCATTTTGTCTGCTTACTCCAAAATGTTTTTATGTTGTTTTGAAGTAGAGCCAGTCATGGTGGCTCTCGCCTGTAATCTCAGCATTTGGGAAATTGACTGGACCAGAGACCAGCCAACCTGGGCTACACAGTTCCAAGCCAGCCTAAGCTAAAGAGACCCTATCTCAAAATAACCACGCAGGGAGTTGGCCTTTCTCAAATACAGCAGACTGGAGCATCTTTGACTAAAAATTAACCAAAAAAATAAAAAACGAAAAAAATAAGAAAATAAAAAAAAATTAAAAAATGACATTTCAACACTTCCTCTCCCCCAGCGGAGGGAAAACAACCCCGTTACAGGGGGCTCCTCCAATTTGATCCTAAGATTAGGACAAGTGGACTGGCTCCACCTTACTGCTCTGGGGAGTTTCTAAAAGTAATCAAAGAACATATTAGAAACATCCAACTAACCACAAATCCGAGAAAACGGGGGTCAACCCTGGGCTGAAAACCGAATTGAGTCACCGACTTCACTTCAAAAGAAACCTTTTTTAAAGCTCTACTCTCTTAGCATTAAAATTAATTTTCTTCCCAACCTCAGCCAATTTAAGGCCGTCAGAGGATAACTCCGCCCTCCTCCCCAAATAACACGTTAGGACGTGGACCCCGCTGCGGCGGTGCGGGCAATCCCACGCTTAGCCACGCGGGATTGTGTTTGTCCCCTGCTGTCCTCCCTCCCAACGACAGGAACGCCACCGCACACGCACAGGGGTCTCAGATTTACACTTACAGATCGAGACGAGGTTACCTAACCCATCAAGGCTAAGGGTGGTCCCGCCTAGCCTGTTCCCCTAGCTTCCAGTGGGGTTCTCGGGAACAGAAGGTGGTCCAATACCACAGTGAAAATAATGCCCAGAGGGATAATCAGGTCCGAGGGCGGCAGTGCTGCCGTCAGATTCTGCACTGCCCCCAGAGTTCGAGCTGAGGGAGGCTCCGCGTTTTTCCAAGGCAAGCAGAGTAACCTGTGGATGATGTAGGGTGGCTGCAGGGTGGCCACAGGGTCCCCGCGGGATGGGAGATGGGGCCGGCTTGGGAACAGCGTCAGGAACCCAACTGCGGTGGTCCCAACCTGGCTTCTATCTTTTCTCTCAAGGAACCCCAGGAGCCACATGGTCACTGCACGTGGGCACTTACCGACCAGAACACGCTTTACATAGTGTGCAGGACAATTGTAGAAGCAGAAATAAGGACTTAATACGGGGTTCCTTGGTTAGTAAAATGGCACGGGCTGGACCCCTTGCCGACGTCCTGGCAGACAACGCGATAAATGCCAACCTGTGCAGCTGACAACAAAAATCAAGTCGTCGGGCCCGGCACGCACGTGGGGAGCCACCCCCGCACTGCAACCATCCCTTCCCCACCCCAGAGCCCTCTAAGCACGTTGGGCGGCCTCTGGCGGGCCCACACAAAAGAAGTCCACGAATCCACAAACACACTTAATCTCCTCGCAACTCGTGCCTAGCAAGATAAACCCACTGCACATTTTATCGCACAGGAGAAAAAATATTAGTTAATGAAGTTTGGCTGGTAAGATGACTTATTGGTCAAGGAGCATTTGCCATAAAACCTGAAAGACCTGATTTGGGGGTCCCAGGGTCCCACTTGGTGAGAAGAGCATTCTCCTGAAAATTATCCTTTGACCTACACATACACCCCCCCACACACACACACACACACACGAGTATAAATAAATAAATAAATGAAAAAAGGAAAGTGAAATCCGCGGTCTGGGAGTCTATTTCCTGGGCAAACTTGGATAGCATAAGCCCTGGGTTCGAACCTCACCACTAAAAAGAAACAAATGAAACAAAAAAGGAGGGAATCTCGTGCTTTGGGATTCTTCGGACTAACAGAGAAGTAAACAGTCAAGTCCTGGTTCTCCAAGGAACTTAGGGGGGTGGGGTGAGGGTGGCGATTAAAAGTCCCCAAAAGAAGTCCCTTTCCCCTCGCCCGCGCCCCACGCGCACTCACCTCGTCGTCGTGGTGCTGGCAGAAGCCGAGGCGCTCCGGGAACACCGAGAGGATGGAGAAGGGCGCGCCTGCGAAAGGCGGCCCGAGCCCCAGCTGCTGCGCCGCGGAGGCGGCCGCAGGCCCGGGCGGGCCGCGCTCGATGTAGTGGTCCTTGGTGAGGCGTACGCGCTGGTGCGCGCGGACACAGTTGTCGCACAGGTGTTCCTGGCAGTCGAGGCAGCGCGACGAGGCGGCATTGCCCTCGTCGCAGGAGCTGCAGCCGTGCGGCCGGCGCAGCAACAGCGACCCTGGAGAAGCGGCAGGGCCGGGCGGCGGCTGCGGCGCTGGAGCGGCGGCGCGCTGGGCCGGGTGGTGCGCGTGGTGCCGGTGATTGCTGTGGCCGCCCGCGCCCCCGGGGCCGCCACCCGCGCGCCCGTTCTTGGGCGGCGGCTCGTCGGCGGTGGCCACCACGGCGTCCAGCAGGTTGCTGAGCAGGAAGGCGGACGACGGCAGCGCGTCCATGCCTGCCGCCTCGGTCAGGACCACCTTCTGGTCACACACGGGACAGCGCAGCTTCAGCGCCTCGGCGGGGCCGGCGCCACCGGGAGCCGGCAGCCGGTGCGCCTCGAGGCACGGCCGGCAGAAGGCGTGCAGGCAGGGCAGGACGTGCAGGCGCCGCGCCGCCGCCCCGGGGCCGCCGCCGCCCGCCGACGACGTGGACGTCTGCGAGGACGACGAAGAGGCGGACGAGCTGGAGGAGAGAGGCGCGGGCGAGCCGCACATCTCCTTGCACAGCAGGCAGATCTGGAAGTCGGTCTCAGGGAACGAAGCCATTTGCAGGCGGGCCGGAGGGCAGAGGGCGTGCGGCGAGGAGGAGGGCGCGCGGCTCACTCAGCAGAGCGCATCGAGGACGCGGTGGAGGCGACCCCTGAGCCACCTCGGCAGGGCGGGTTTGCACTGCTACTCCGCAGCAAGCGAGCGCCCGAACAAGTCTCAAAGTCCGCCGTGGAATCCGGTCCCCGCGGCGCAAAACAATTTGGTCCCGACGAGTCTTGCTTGTGTTGCTTTTTTTTTTTTTTTTTGCCCTCGGGCTAAATGGATTGAGTCTCCTGGAGGGAGGGAAAACGTCCTGGAGTCGCAGCAGTCCTAGTCCCGGCGCGCGCGGCCGGCCTCCCCGCCGCATGACGCGCCGGCAGAAGCTCCTGCGTGGCGGCCGAGGCGCAGCCTCCCCCGCGGCGCGGTCAGCTCGGGCGCGCAGCTGCACCTCGTGCGGGGGCCCCCGGCCCGCGGAAGCACGCGTGCCAAGTACGCACGCGCGCCCCACACACTCCGCGTCTGTGCGCAGCCCGGCCGGGCCGCGGTCTCTGTGCGCTCACACGCACGCGCGCCCCACGCGGCCCGGCGCCCGCGTGTCCCCCGGCCTCCTAGCTCTCTCTAGCGCGCGCGCTCCGACCCTTCTCCGGCCTCAGGCGCTCCGCGGCGCGGGGCCGCAGGTCCCCGCGGGCCGCCCTGAATTATTCATCGGCGGGAAGATATTGGATGTACCCGCCGCCCGCTCCGCGCGGGGCCGTCGTGCAATGCTATCCGCGTTCCGCGCGCGCCGCGCGCCCCTCCTCCTCACGGCCGTCCTCTCCGAAACCTGGGCAGCGAAGGGGGATCACATTTCCTTTGTCATCGGGCCATTTCACCCTCGCTTGGGTCCCCCCTTCAATCCCGGAGCCTCGGGAACCGAGTCTCCCTCCCGGAATTGCTGGAATCAGAGGAGTCCCCGAGGAACCCGCGCGGCCACTTCGGGAGCCGCGTGGCCAACGCAGCCCGCGGCTCCCGCCTGCGTCATCCTCCTACCAACGAGTCACCGAGCCGGGATGCGGGTGGCCCCGGCTGCGCTGCGCCTACCGGGCTCAGGCTCTCCCGATGCCCTGGTCTCCTCGGTTGCTTTGGGCTTTATTTTGCACAACTCCCCCGAACGGGGGGCTATGTGCGTGCGCGTGTCCCCCTTCTTTCTCCGCTTTGCCGCCTCTCGGAACGCGGGTTATTGGGACTGATCGGAATTCGGAATCCTTTTAATCTCCAAAGGAGCAAACTCACTTCCGCCCGAGTGCTGGGAGGGGTGGGGGAGGGGAGACCGGGGAGGGGGTTCCAGGCAAACAGGAAACATTAGCCCTCTTGGCCCGGCCCGCTTTTGTGTGCGCCTCCCCTCCTCCCACTACCCTCCTCCCCCGCTCCGGCCGCGGGGGAGACGATCGCCCCCAGGCCTCAGTGTGACGACCTTTGGAACCTCCTGGGGGAGGAACGCAGAGCGACTCTTCCGTTTATTTAAAAAAAAGAAAAAAGGAAAGAAAGAAAAGACTTTATTCTGAATCCCTGCCTCTTGGAGGCTGATGGCCACTGCCCCGGAGAGCTAGGGTCTTCCCCCCCCACGCCCCCCAACACCAACACCACCCCTTTTTTTTTTTCCTCTTCCCTTCCTTTACATTTCTCTAGGACTCTACAAAGCCGAGACCGACCTCGAAGCATCACACAGTTGTGCAGTTGGATGCGTGGAACTGAACGAGTCTGAATTCTGATCGTCTTAGGGGCCGGTTGCTCTCAGTTTTAATGGGAGCCCAGGCAGCTGTTAAGAGAAGGCGACCCACTGACGGCCCCGCGGCCATCTGGGTGGTGCCCCAGGCGGTTCTGAGGGAGGAACTTCAAGGCTCTGAAGAATGACTTGGAAAGGCTGCTCTCAGAACTTTTTTTTTTTTTAAATGCCACTTAAGATGGGTGTGGTGGGATACCCATTATAATTCAGCAGTCAGGAGGCTAAGGCTGGTCTAAACTGTGTGACCCTCCGTCAGATTAACGCGTGAGTAAAATACATAAACAGATGCCAGCAAGCTGTGTATAAAATTTCACTCTACAGATTGATTCTACTCTGTTAGAAAAAAGATGGACGCTGGACCCACAGACCTTCAAGACCTGGATGGCATGAAACTTCTCAAGAAAGCGGTGAAAGAACTGGAGAGCATGCCCTGCAGTCTGTCAAGAGGAGAGTTCAATTCCCAGAACCCCACTTTGGGTGGCTCTGAACTTCTTGCCACCCTTGGGCATCTGGATTCATGTGCACATAATCCCTTACATAGACACACAAACTTACAAAATGTAAATTTTTTTTTCTTTTAAAGAAAGACTAGAAGGGAACTTAGCTTCCAATCCGAGTAACCGTTCCTGGAGATCGTAAGGTAACAGTAAGGGTAGGATGCAATTCTAGATGCTGCCTTTTTGTTCACGGAAAAAGAAAAACAACAGGAAAGAACATTCTGGAAACATGAATCAGTGCAGTCGGGTAGGCTACCGAAGAAGCAGATCCCTCAGGGCTCAGATACTGCAGAGATGAGGGCTCCCCTTGGCCTAGGCCTGCCCCACAGCACCATGGGAAGAAAGAACTGAGACCCTCTGCCTTTCACCATTTCTTCACCGTTCAAACAGCACCGAAGACCCATGACCTTCTACTCCTGGGATGTGGAAGTGAAGGAACTATGGGTCCTCCAAAACTGAGCAGAGCTCCCCTAAACAGTGCTGGGAGACTATAATGTAAAAAACGAGAACCAGAAGGAACGCTTGTTTCAGTTTATAATAAAGATGTCGGGGAGGCCTCCATAAAGGCACTTGCTACTCAGTCTGAAGTTTTTGTTCAATCCTTGGGTCCCATGTGGTAGAAGGAGAGAAGCAAGAGTCTCTCTCTCTCTCTCTCTCTCTCTCTCTCTCTCTCTCTCTCTCTCTCTCTCTCTCTCACACCCCTAAAGTGTGCCGCAAATCTATTTAAAGATTTATTCCATTGTACAGTTGTGTGTACAAGTATCTACTGAAACCAGAAGAGGGTGTTAGATTCCTTGAAATTGGAGGTACAAGAATTTTTCAAGCTGCTGATACAGATGCTGGGCTCTGAACTTCTGGTGGAGCAGTGGTTTATGTGCTTGGGCTAAGGAGTGGCACTGTTAGGAGGTGCGGCCTTGTTGGGGTGGGTGCGTCACTGTGGGCGTGGGCTAGAAGACCCTCCTCCTAGCTGCCTGGAAGTCGGTCTTCCACTAGTACCCTTCAGATGAAGATGTAGAACTCTCAGTTCCTCCTGCACCGTGCCTGCCTGGATGCTGCCAGGCTCCCATCTTGATGGTAATGGACTGAACCTCTGAACCTGTCAGCCAGCCCCAATTAGATGTCCAAGAGTTGCCTTGGTCATGGTGTCTGCTCACAGCAGTAAAATCCTAAGACAAGCAAGTAAGCTCTCATAACTGCTCAGCCATCTCTATGGCACCTAAAAGTTTTATTGATAAAAAATGAGGGGCGGGGTTGGGATTTAGCTCAGTGGTAGAGCGCTTGCCTAGGAAGGCAAGGCCCTGGGTTGGGTCCCCAGCTCAAAAAAGAACCAAAAAAAAAAAAAAAAAAAAAAAAAAAAAAGAGGGGCAGAAGCTGGACGTGGTATTTCAACGGCAGGAGCATTGCTGTCAATCCCTGGCCAGCCACGACTACAAATTGAGACCGTATCTCAACAGACAAAGCAATACAAGTAGGGGCTGAAGCTTGGTGTGGTGACACAGCCTGAAATGCCACCATTTGGGAGGCCGAGTTAGCAAAACCGAAAGGCTTCAGCCAGCCTGGGCTGATAGTGGTACCCTGACTAACAAAATAGGTTGCAGGGTGGCCAGGCAGTGCTGGCTCACCCATTTAATCCCAGCACTTGGAGGAGTAAGATGGATCTCTGAGTTCAAGGCCATCTTGGTCTACAGAGTGAGTTCCAGGAAGCCATAGCTACACAGAAACACTGTCTCAAAAGAAGAGTGTGTGTGTGTGTGAGAGAGAGAGAGGGTGTATGTGTGTGTGAGTGAGGGAAAGAGGGAGAGTGTGTGTATGTGTGAGAGAGAGAGGAGAGAGAGACAGAGACAGAGACAGAGACAGAGAGAGTTAGAGACAAAGAGAGAGTCAGAGTGTGTGTGTGTGTGTGTTTGTGAGAGAGGGAATGTGTGTGTGTGTGTGTGAGAGAGAGAGAGGGGTGTGTGTGTGTGTGTGTGTGTGAGGGAGAGAGGGACTGTGTGTGTGTGTGTGTGTGTGTGTATGTGTGAGGGAGAGAGGGACTGTGTGTGTGTGTGTGTGTGTGTGTGTGAGTGAGAGAGAGGGAGTGTGTGTGTGTGAGAGAGAGGGAGTGTGTGTGTGTGTGTGTGTGTGAGAGAGAGAGAGAGAGAGAGAGAGAGAGAGAGAGAGAGGGTATACATCTGGGATCTCTACAAGAACACTCTTGTGGTATCTTTTACTTTCTCTTCCTATTGACCTCAATAGTCACCCTGCCTCAGCCTCCCAAGTGTCTGAGACAGGGGTCACCATGCATGGCTAGTATTGCCTGTTGACAACGCAGGATTCTTCTATTGTAATCTTAAGAGATAGGAGCTGGAGAGGGGCTCTGCTGTTGAAGGCACTTGCCATGGTGCAGAGTTTCCAGAGGACCCAAACTCAGTTCCCAACACCCAGAGGGCTGCTCGCAACCCCTAGAACTGGAGATCCGCTCACCAGGCACATGCAATACACATACATACATGCAGACAAGACCCTCAGATACATATATCAATCCTGGAGAAAAAAAAATTTGTCTAGGACCAGTTTCACATTTAATATTCAGGACATAGTGGGACTGGAGAGATGCTTGGCAGTTAAAAGCACTGGCTGGCTCTTCCAGGACGGCGCTTAGAGGCGCTCAGGATGGTCCAGCATTTGACAACCGTCGTAGGCTTTCCTCCAATACAGCCTCTAACATAACCAGGCTGTCTCAAACCCCTGGCAACAGGATTGTTCACCTTTACACCAAGAAGGTTGGGAAAGCACCTAGATCTGCATGTCATGTGTGCCCAGGCAGACTTCACGGGGTCCATGTGAGACCCCCAAGTCCGTGTGAGATTGTCTAAGACAGAGAAGCATCAGCAGGGCCTATGGTGGCTCCATGTGTGCCGAGTGTCCGTGACAGGATCAGCGGGCTTTCCTTTCTAAGGAGCAGAAAATCACTGTGAAAATGTTGAGGGCACAAGCAGAGTCAGAAAGCAAGATAAATATGCAACTTTTTAAGTAATAAGAATCAAGACTTGGTCTACTTAGGGAGGGGGGAATAAAGAGTACTGGCTGTTCTTCTAGAGGACCTGGGTTCAATTCCCAGCACAAACATGGTGGCTCTCAACTGTCTGTAATTCCAGTTCTAGGGTATCCAACACTCTTACAGACATAGTGTAGGCAGAACACCAGTGTACTAAAATTGTGAAAACGGAAGGTAGCGATGAGTCTGTGATTCCTGTAGTTTTCCACCATGCAGACTCGCCTGTCAACATATTTTCTAAAGTATTTTCCAGTTTGTTTCTTTTTCTTTCTACCACTGGCTTTAGTTTTGTTGTAGTTTTAAGCTTTTGCTACTTGTTTTCTAAAAGAGGGGAAAAAATTGCCTGGCAGAGGTAAACAGATCTGCGAGTCTGAGGTGGTCCTTGTCTACAGAGCAGGTTCCAGGAGAACCTGGGCTACCTTGCCAAAAGAAAGAAAGAGAGAGAGAGAGCAAGCAAAGAAAGAAAGAAAGCCGACTTGCTGCTGCAGGGCCAGATTAGCTTGCTTTCCTGTGTGCTAAGAATCAAAGCTTCCGTGCATTCAAAGCAAGCAATCCAGTGGCTGGCTAATTCCTAGGCTTCTGGTTTGTTACTTTAAAACAGAGCAGCACATTCCTTCAATCCCAGCACTCAGGGGGCAGAGGCAGAGGCAGGCAGATCTCTGAGCTTGAGGCCAGCCTGATCTATAGACTGAGTTCCAGGACAGCCAGGGCTACACAGAAAAACCTGTCTCTAAAAACTTATTAGGTAAGTTTTACTAGGTAACCTAGTAAGCCTAAAACAAAATGAGCAAAGCAGCAGGGGGAGGGGGAGGACGGATGGGGGCGGGGAGGAAGTGCCAGAAAGAAGATGGCTCTAGAGGCCCGCCCACCGCCGTCAAAGGAAGGAAGGAGGATGGAAGGAAGAGAAAAGAAAGGAAGAGAAAAGAAAGATAGGGGAGCTGGAGAGATGAGTCCTTGATAAAGAAAGCTGGCTGTCCTTCCACAGGATCCAGGTTCAGTACCGAGCAACCACACGGCAGTTCAACAGCCTGCAATCCAGCTCCAGGGGATCTCATACAGACCTGCGAGCAGGCAAAGCACTAGCGCACATAAAATAAAAATAAATAAATCTTTAAGAGAGAGAGAAAGGGAGAAGCAAAGCAGCACAACGTGGTGGGGGTGGGGAATGCTAACAGTCCTTTGGGTCCGGACACACAGGAGCGGGCACTGGGGCTTGAGGAGGCGAAGTGACTCTTGACAGCAGTAGCTAAATGGGTTCCATGAGCACAGCTGCTCGGAATAACCAGAAAGAAAAGGAGGGAAAGACAGTTCTCCAGAGAAGGAGGAAGAGAAAGAGGAGGAGGAGAAGGAAGGGGAGGAGGAGGAAGAGGAAGAGAAGGAGGAGGAAGGGGAGGAGGAGGAAGAGGAGAGGAGGAGGAAGGGGAGGAGGAGGCGGTGGCGGCGGCGGCGGCGGCGGCGGCGGCAGAACAGTCAGAAACCTTGGCTACACGGCAAGAGCAAGACTAGCCTGAGAAACAGAAAATATTTAGAACTATAGTTTGGGGTCCATTTTTGCTTCCATTACTCTACACTGTGACTTTGGAAGAGGTTCCTTAATCTGTGCACAACTGGTTGTCTGTCCACGTAACAGGAGTAATGTAAATAGCCAATCAGAATTAAATAAGCTTCTAAATGTATGGAGCTTCTCCTAGTACCCATATGAGCTCAGTAAATAGATGCTTTGTAAGACTTTTTATCAGTATCTTCTTCCTTACGTTCGGCCATGAACCATGTGTGTGCAGCGTCCGTTCAGGGCAGAAGGCGATATTGGCTCCTCCAGGACCTACCATTACAAATGGCTGCGAGCAACTCTGTGAACTGAACCTGGGTCCCCTAGAGAAACAGTCAGTGTTCATAGCTACTGAGCCACCTCTCTAGCCCTCAAACTCAGTAAGAGACTTTGTTGTTGTTTGTTTGTCTGTTTGTTGTTTATTCGAGACATGGTTTTGCCCAGAAACCATTCTGTAGACCAGGCTGGCCTTGACTCAGGGATCCACCTGCCTCTTCCTCCAGAGTGCTGGGATTAAAGGCGCGCACCACCACCACCGCTAGGCAGTAAGTAGACTTTAAACATAATCACTAGGGGGCACCCAGCTAGATCGCACAGCTGGCTGCCAACTCTGACAGCCTGGATTTGAACCCGGGACTCTGCTGTGAGTTGTGTTATGACCTCCCCTGCGTGCGTGCCACAGTACACGTTTCCACACACCCCACTACACACAAACTAAACACTAGTAAAAAAAATTCTAAATGCTATCTGAATGGACGGTGGAAAAGCTGGGTGCATTTCCTGTAGTTTCTGTTAAATTGTCCTTCGGTCTTTCCCCTGGTCCCTCTGCTCAGGGATCCCCTTTAAGTAGATGATGGACCCCAGGTTCCTTAGCCTGACAGCGCCTACCCAGTCGTCCCCTCCAGTCTGGTCCCTAAGCCCCTCCCCTAGAATCCTACTGGCTCTGAAAGAAGAGGTGAAGCGCAGCTTTCCCAGCCTAGCCCTGGAGACAAGCCACTACCGAAGACCTATTTATTCCCTTCCAGAAGAGCCCCAGAGGTTACATGGAACAGAGAGGAGTCACTGGTACTCAGCTTCCTGGCTGTCCAGGCAGGTATGTGAGCTTAGCCTCTCCAAGATAATAACAACCTAGAAGAGTCAGTCTGAATTCTTAGTCCCCAAAACTGTGAGCTTTAATGAAATCATGGAAGGGCCACCTACATGGCTCAGTGGGTAAAGAGGCTTGCAACTAAAGCTGACAGCATGCGTTTGAAGTCCCACAAGGTGGGAGGAGAGAAGTGACTCTTATAAGTTGTTATCTGACCTCCACAAACACTGTGGCATACATGTACCCATACATTCACACACACACTAGATGATAGATAGATAGACGGGTGGATGGATGGATGGATGGATAGATGGATGGATGGATGGATGGATAGACAGACAGATATAGAGGTAGATAGACAGACAGAGAGTTAGACCAATGTTTTGCCTACATAAATACACCTGATGCCTATGATCAGAAGACAGCATTATATCTCCTGGAACTAGGTTACAAATAATTGTGAATTATCAAGTGAGTCCTGGGAATTGAACTTGCATCCTTTGCTAGAGTGCTCTCTTTTTTTTTTTTTAAAGATTTATTGGGGTTGGGATTTAGCTCAGCGGTAGAGCGCTTTTTTTTTTTGGGTTCGGTCCCCAGCTCTGAAAAAAAAAAAAAAAAAAAAAAAAAAAAGATTTATTTATTTTTTATATATAAGTACACTGTAGCTGTCCTCAGACACACCAGAAGAGGGCATCAACTCTCATTAAAGATGGTACTGAGCCACCATGTGGTTGTTGGAATTTGAACTCAGGACCTCTGGAAGAGCAGTCAGTGCTCTTAACCACTGAGCTGCCTCTGCAGCCCTAAATTTATTAAGTTTTTCTTTATTTATTTTGCATGTATGTGTCTATGCATGTGTGCCCACACATAAGAGAACAGGCAACAGTGAGCATTGGCTCTCTCCAGTTACCATACAGATCCTGGGGAATGAATCTAGGCTCAGCAACAAGCTTCCTTATCCACCGAGCCAACTAGCCAGCCCTTTTTGTTTGGCAGGATCTCACTATTTAGTCCTTGCTGACCTGAAATTTGTGACAATCCCCCTGACTATGCCGCTCCAGACCAAGGATCACAGATCTGGACCACCACACCCAGCTTCATGATTGTTCAGTGTTACTAAATTTTAAAGCCATTTGCTATGTAGAAATCAATCATCGGAACAATAGAGTCCCATCCTACCCTCAGCCTTCCTTACAGCCTAGGCCTGATCCATGCCCCTAAGGTTTCCCTCCCTGGAGGGTTGAACCCTTTGTCTCCCTTGCATTGGCCAAAGTTCTGTGCCTCTGAGATAGCCTCAGCCCCTGACCTTAACACACTAATAATTTCTTTGAGGTTAATTTATGTCTTGGTAAAGTTTTGTTTGACAGGTTTTTGTTTGTTTTCTTTTGTTCTGTCTTGTTATTGTTGTTTGGTAGGTGGTGGGGGCTATTTGCTTGTTTTGGAGACAGTGTCTCTAAACTAAGTGTGTAGCTGAGGATGACTTTGAATTTCTGATCCTCCTGCCTCAGTCTTGCAAATGCTTGCACCACTATGGTCTAGTTTATGTAGTGCTGGAGGTCAAACTCAGGACTTCCTGCATGCTAGGCAAACACTTTACTACTACCAGACTCAGCTAACTATACAACTTCCTCCCTCCCTTTCCTCCTTCAGACCAGGCTGGCCTTGGACTCAGAGACCCACATGTCTCTGTCTCCCAAGTGATGGGATTAAAGACAGGACAACTCCCTTCTTTTTTTTTTTTTTTTTTTCCGGAGCTGGGGACCGAACCCAGGGCCTTGTGCTTCCTGCTAGGTAAGCCCTCAACCACTGAGCTAAATCCCCCCCCCCTCCCTCCTTTTTAATGCATATGAAGTCTTGGACATCCTGGATCTCACTACATATCCCAGAATACCTTCAATCTCACATCGATCTGCCTGCGATTGATCCCCTGGGACTGGAGTTAGAAAGAGTTGTGAGAAGCCATGGGACACTGGGAATCAAACCTGGGACCTCTAGAAGAGCAGCTAGTGTTCTTAACTGCCGAGCCACCTCTCCGGCCCCACAATTTTCTTTCATGAACAGATGTTCTTTATGTTGCCGCTATGGCCCAAGCTGACCTCAAATTCTGCTTCTCCCGCTTCGGCCTCTTGAATAAGTGGAATTATAGATGTGTGTCAATGCGACTTTCAGATTCCACCCGTGAGAACGTGCTTAGCTTCCTTCACTTAGCCTGCTGTCACCCAGGCTTTTCCCTCTTGTCATAAATAGCAGATTTCCTTCCTTCCTTTTGGAAGACCAAATAAGACCTGGAAAGATGGGGGCTGGAGAGATGGCTCAGCGGTTAAGAGCACCCGACTGTTCTTCCAGAGGTCATGAGTTCAATTCCCAGCAACCACATGGTGGCTCACAACCATCTGTAAAGAAATCTGATGCCCTCTTCTGGTGTATCTGAAGACAGCTACAGTGTACTTATATATAATAAATAAATAAATCTTTAAAAAAAAAAAAAAGACCTGGAAAGATGGCTTAGTGGTTAAGAACACTAACTGTTCTCCCAGAGGTCCTGAGTTCAAATCCCAGCAACCACATGGTGGCTCACAACCTGATGCCCTCTTCTGGTGTGTCTGAGTACACAGCTACAGTGTACTCACATACATTAAATAAATTAAAAAAAATACATAACTGCAAGTAATTAAAAATGAAATTAAAAAAAAAAAAAAGAAGTCTCTCGCACATGCTGGTTCAGTTCTTCTGCGTACAGGCCTGGTGGTAGGAAAAGGTTACTGTCAGGTTCTGCCCTTCCTGGGAAACAGTGGTTATAGCAGGTACATTTCTCCAACATTCCTTTCCAGAGGTGTCCATCCCAGGGGACCCTGAGCCGGGGCCTGCAGCCTTGGGGCTTGCGCAACCATAGCTGGGCCAGACTCCGAGGCTCCAGGTGTCATAGGTGTCATCTGCACAGGCCCGGTGTGTAGTTTCCCAACCCTGTGACTTATCCTCCCTCAGATCTCCCGCCACTGAGGCTGGCCTGGGAGCACACGCCTGGAGTCTCTGCAGTCCCTCAGAGGGAAGATAATTGCTGTGAATTCAAAGCCAGCCCGGGCAGCCTGGGCTACAGAATGCAGCTCAGCCAGAGCTACACAGCGAGACTGTCTCAAGCCTACATTTGATGCTGAGAACCACACGGAAGAAGGAGACCCATGTCTTCCTGCAAGTTGCTCCCACACGTCCCAAGGTAGCCACAGTGCCCAGCAACCTTAACATTAAAATAAATAAGTAGGAACCGGAGGGAAGACCTAGAAGAGGATTGGCTGCTCTTCCAGGAGAACACAGCCTCTGCTCCTAGCACCCGTCTGGAGGCTTACCACTGTCTGTAACTCCACTTTCGGCAGATTCAGTACCCCTCCTCTGGCCTCTGAAGGCAGCAGGCATGTGCACGGTACACACATATAAATGTATGCATGCGTGCCAGACACTCAAACACATGAAAATAAAGTAATAAATTCAAAGTAAACTTGGGGGGTGCAAAGACGGCTCAGGGGTTATGAGCACTGACTGCTCCTCCAGGGATTTTTTTAAAAATCTTTATTTAAAAAAATTAAATTAGTTTTAAATTTTTAAAAAAGATCTATTTTTTATTATTAAATGAGTACACTGTCGCTGTCTTCAGACACACCAGAAGGGGGCATCGGATCCCATTACAGATGGTTGTGAGCCACCATGTGGTTGCTGGGAATTGAACTCAGGACCTCTGGGAGAGCAGTCGGTGCTCTTAACCGCTGAGCCATCTCTCCACTCCCTCAAAACTTTTTTTTTTTAATTCTTTTTTCTTCCTTTTTTCCTTTCTTTTTTTTATTTCTTTTTCGTTTTGTTTTGTTTTGTAGCTAGGCTTTCTCTCTGTAGCCTTGACTGTCCTGGAACTCACTCTGTAGACCAAAATAGCCTTGAACTCAGAGATCTGCCTGCATCTGCCTCCTGAGTGCTTCTGGGATGAAAAGCATGCACTACCACCACCAACCCCCAACCATTCTTTTAAAAGGTGGGCATGCCGGCTGGCCATCCTGGTGCACCTTTAACCTCAACACTTGGGGAGCCAGATGCAGGTGGAATTCATATAAGTTTTAGCCCAGCCTCACCTACATAGTGAGCCAGTTAGGGCTACACAGTGAGACCCTGTCAATAAATAAATAAATAAATAAATATTGGGCACAGAAGCGTAAGAGTGTGTGTGTTAGGGGTTGGGGATTTAGCTCAGTGGTAGAGCACTTGCCTATGGCAAAGCGCAAGGCCCTGGGTTGGTCCCCAGCCCGAAAAAAAAAAAAAAAAAAAAAAAAAAAAGTGTGTGTGTGTGTGTGTGTGTGTGTGTGTGTGTGTGTGTGTGTGTGTGTGTCTTTAATCGCGGAGGGAGTGGGGAGGAGGATGGGGAGGAGGGGAGGCAGAGACAGAAGGATTTCCAGGGCTTGCTGGCCAACAAGTCCAACCAGATTGATGAGTTTCAGTAGTGAGAAACCCTGTCTCAGAAAATAAGGCGTTCCAGGGTTTCTGACGCCCTCTTCTGGCTTCCACAGGCACTGCGTGCACATGGTGCACGTACATACATACAAGCAGACAAAAGCAACACATACAAGAAGTTAACCTAAAAGGCAAAATTCAAAAAAATAAAGGAAGGAAGGTTTGAGCCTGAAGATACAGCTCAGTGGGAGAGTGTGCCTAACACACAGAAGGTGCCGAGTTTGATCCCCACACTGCCAAAACTACTTAATTGATGATGATGATGATGATGATCATGGTGGTGATGATGATGATGATATCAACCTGTTGGCTCACACACACACACACACACACACACACACACACTTTGCAAGTGTTCCCACACACATTCACATACAAATACACATGCAAATATGTATAATTAAAATACGAGGGCTGGGGGTTGGGGATTTAGCTCAGTGGTAGAGCGCTTGCCTAGCAATCGCAAGGCCCTGGGTTCGGTCCCCAGTTCTGAAAAAGAGGAAAAAAAAAACGAGGGCTGGAGGGATGGCCCAGTGGTTAAGAGTATTGACTGCTCTTCCAGAGGTCCTGAGTTCAAATCCTAGTAACCACATGATGGCTCACAACCATCTGTAATGGGATCTGGTGCCCTCTTCTGGTGTGTCTGAAGAAAGCTACAGTGTACTTATATATAATAAATAAATAAATTAAAAAAAAAAAAAAGCTGGGGTTGGGGATTTAGCTCAGTGGTAGAGCGCTTGCCTAGCAATCGCAAGGCCCTGGGTTCGGGTCCCCAGTTCTGAAAAAGAGGAAAAAAAAAACGAGGGCTGGAGGGATGGCCCAGTGGTTAAGAGTATTGACTGCTCTTCCAGAGGTCCTGAGTTCAAATCCTAGTAACCACATGATGGCTCACAACCATCTGTAATGGGATCTGATGCCCTCTTCTGTGTGTCTGAAGACAGCTACAGTGTACTTATATATAATAAATAAATAAATTAAAAAAAAAAAAAAGCTGGGGTTGGGATTTAGCTCAGTGGTAGAGCGCTTGTCCCTAGCATGATGGCTCAAAAGCCCTGGGGTTCAGTTCCCAAAAAAAAAAAAAAAAAGAAAAAAAAAAAAAAAAAAAAAAAAAAAAGCTGATGATACAGGTCAATACTTAACTTGCATGTGGCTTTAGCTTCAACCCCTTCCAGATGTCTACTCCCCATGCCCCCCAAAAAAGAGAAAACTCCACAAGTCTGAAATCCCAGCCCTTGGGAGTCCTGGAGAACCACCGGTTCCTGGCTGTGCTGAGTTACATAGAAAGTCTCTACCTCATGTACACAAACTCCAGCCACCAAACTCCTAACAATGCTACCAACTCCCAGGCACCTGGCCACCCAGGCTCTGCCAATTACCAATCAACTCTCTGCTTCTGCTGGCGGCCCTCTCACCCCGACCATTTCCGGGTGCGTTTCCTAAGACGGCGAACGTTATCTTATACGACCAAAGCGCCGTTATCAAAATCAGGAAATCCCATGTTGATACAAGTCGGCTATCTAATCCACAGTCCGTTCACATTTCATCGGCCATCCCAATAATGCCTTGTCTGGGTTTGTTTTTCTTGCCCAGGATCCCAAGTGCAGAGTCCTCAGGCTCCCTGGATCCAAGTCAGCCCCCAGGATCCCTTCTCTCGGGACCCCATTTGGGTTTCTTTGTCGCAGCCCACATGTTCGGAAAATTTCCCTCTCTTACCAGCATCTCACCTCTGTCAGCAGCTCTGTGCCTCCAGACCCAGGGGACGGACTCTTTGCAGGGCCTTGTAAAACCTTAAATAAACCACGCGAACAAATTTCACTTTGACCACTATCTTGTTAAAATTCCTGAAAAAAAGTTAACTCATTGGGCCCAAAGTACCTTAACAAAAGCCAGGCTGTGTTCTCCCACCCCAGCCAGCCCCTCAAAGCCTTTTATGTGCTGTTTAATGATTTTTTTTTAACAAATACTTTCTCTTCCCCTTAAAGTTCGATTAATTGAATCTTAATTCAGTGGGATTGCCCTCGCCCTCGCGGTCTGGCAGGTGGACCCTCACGGGTGCACCCAATTAGAGTTCCTTTTTCAAGCAGAGTGGGACCGTGAGGGGTACGCTGCTTAACACCCCCATTTTGGATCGTAGTGAAGAGCCCCTTCCCTTCTCTGCCTAAGGGAGGAGACCTATGTGTTAGCTGTCAGGATGGATCTATCCACCCTGACTCAGTGGACCTGGGATGATTTCCCCGAGGCACACGACACGTCACTTCCTTAGCTCCACTTGCTTTCCTTTGGTCCCGCCCTTAAACGATTTGTTGAAGGCTGGAGAGATGGCTCGAGGGTTAGAGAGCAAGGGTTACTCTTCCAGAGGTCCTGAGGGTTCAGTTCCCAGAAATGACATGGCGGCTCACAACCGTCTGTAATGGGATCTGGTGCCCTCTTCTGGCCGGCAGGTGTGTGTGCAGATAGAGCACTCACACAAACAAACCTTAAAAAAAAAAAACATAAACGGCAAGTCTTGTTTCTAATTTGGCACATCTGTGGGTAGGTGTATGCACAGTGAGTGCGGACGCCCAAGCAGGCCAGAAGAGGGTGTGGGATCCCCTGGAGCTAGAGTAACTGGAGGTCGTGAGCTGGCTGACGTGGGTGCTGGAAACCAAGCTTGGGTCACCTGGCAGAAAAGCTGTAATTACTCTTAACCACTGAACCACTTCTCCGCTCTGGCCCTGCCAACTTTAAACCTCACTTGGGCTGAGGAGATGGCTCAGTGGATAAGAGCACTTGCCACCAAGCACAATGTCCCATGTTGGATACCTGGGACCCCTACGTTGGAAGAGAACCCGGTCCTGTCTGTTCAAGGCTCCACTCATCCATGGCAAACATACTTGCTCCCACACGTGCTGTCCCTTTGTCTCTCTCCATTGTGTGACCACAGGTAAATGCAACACTTTCTTTTCTTTCTGTTTTGTTTTTTGTTTTGTTTTGTTTTTGTTTTTGACACTGGGTATCCGTAGCTATCCTGAAACCGGGCTGGCCTTGGACTCAGAGATCCATTTGCCTCTGCCTCCTGGGTTCTGGGATTAAAGGTATGTACCACTATGGATTGTAAAACAAGTTTTTGTAAAGATTTATTTATTATATACGTGGCTGTTTCTCTTAGAAAAATCCCTGACTTATTATTAGACTTAGCAGGTGACAAGGTGCTTCCCTTAAAATTACAGCTAGAAAAAGTAAAAATGGTGTTTAGTCTAAATATTTGAGGATTTAGCTCAGTGGTGGACCTTCTGCTTGCTAGGCAAGCGCTCTACCACTGAGCTAAATCCCCAACCCCTTTGTGTGTGTGTGTGTGTGTGTGTGTGTGTGTTTGTTTTAAAGATTTATTCACTTATCATATATATGTACACTGTCCCTGTCTTCAGACACACCAGAAGAGGGCATCAGATCTCATTATAGATGGCTGTGAGCCACCATGTGGTTGCTGGGAATTGAACTCAGGACCTCTGGAAGAGCAGTCATCGCTCTTAACCGCTGAGCCATCTCTCCAGCCCAGAGCCTGACTTTGTTATATGGCTTGCAGGAATCACACTCAGGTTCCCAGACTTCTACAGAAAGTGCTTTTACCACCTTACCCAATGAACCCTTTCCCAAACTCCCCCCAGGTTTATTTGTTTGTTTTGATTGATTTCGAGACAAGGTCTTTCTACATAGCTCAGGCTGGCCTTAAACTCATGGTAATTCAGCCTCAACTTCCCAAGTGCCCGGATTTCAGACTTAACGTGGCACACCTGGTTGCTGTAGTGACTGAATCAGAGAGTAAAGGATTAAATGTGTGTTCTCCATTATTCTAGACAGCCTGTAACCTGGGAGGGGCCCACAGGGCTAGCACAGAGGGATGAAAGGCTCGGACCACCTGGCTTCGGATGTGTACACCCTTCTTACAAAAGATAGGGAGGTAAAGAGGGGCCTCTCCTCCTGCCAGGCAGGGGCTGTCCCGAGGCTTCTTCCCACCTTCCTCGGCAGCATAGCTAAGTATCTGTCTTGCCCTGGAAGTCAGCTCCTCCTTCAGTTTTATAGTGGAACCAGGTTCAGAGAGGCCAAGAAACACGGATGGCTCACACAGCTAGGAAGAGAAGGAGCAGGGGTTGGGGGATTTAGAAGGGGTTGGGGATTTAGCTCAGTGGTAGAGCGCTTTTGCCAGCAAGCGCAAGGCCTTAGCCTGGTCCCCCAAAAAAAAAAAAAAAAAAAAAAAAGAGAAGGAGCTGGGATTTGGTGGGTTTGTTCTGTTTCGGTTTTCTTTTGTCGGCCTACCTCGGCCCCACCAGTGGAGAGCTTTAGAACCAGAATCGGAATCCAACAGGTAAAATGTAGTTGCGATACCAGCACTTGGGAGGCTGAGAGAGAAAGAACACTGTGAGTTCCAGTTGGGCAAGGGCTCCAGAGTGACTGATTTTCTGTCTCAAAAGAAATCAACAGATGCTTTCACAAAGTCAATTCACCTTTTTATTTAGATAACTCTGACAGCCCAGCGGTGGTGGCACACGCCTTTAATCCCAGCACTCAGAAGGCCGAGGGATATCTGTGAGTTCCGGGCCAGCCTGGTCTATATAAAGCTCAGAAGAAACACGCCTGTCTTTTTGTCTTCCTGCTATCTGTCATGGCATTCACTTTTAAAGTCTTCTGGCCCAGCCGTGCTAAGAGAAGCTTATGTTAGGGGCTGGAAAGATGACTCAGCATTACTGAAGCACCGACCATTCTTCCCTAAGGACCCAGGTTCAACTCCCAGCACCCACACGGGAGCTTACAACTGTCCGTAACGCTAGTTCCAGGGCATCTGATACACTCACACACAGACTGACAATCAGGGAAAATACCAACGAATATAATAATAGTAAAATCATCATCATCAACAGAAGCCTCCTTTATCACTGTTAAACGGGCAAACATGGGTCTCAGTCCTCACATGGCGGAACACAATTGTCTTCAGTTCCGCGGGATCTAGCGCCCTCTTCTGGTCTCCATAGCTCCTGCACACATCCAGGCAAAACACACATAGACAATACATTTTTTAAATGATAAATGTAATGTTTTTAATTTACTATTCAAGAGTTTCATGGATGTATACGATGTATTTCAATTCTACACACCCCCAGTCCACTCTCCAACTCATCCTGGACGCCCCTCCACACTACCCTACCAATTTCATGTCCCTTCCTTTCCTTAAGATTTCCAATCGAAGGCTGGAGAGATGGCTCAGCGGGTGAGAGTCCCGAGTTCAATTCCCAGCAACTACATGCTGGTTCACAACCATCTGTAATGGGATCCTATGCCCTCTTCTGGTGTGCATGAAGACAGCTACAGTGTACTCATATAAATAAAATAAAGAAATCTTTAAAAATATTTCCCATTAATTCCGGTTAGTGCTGCACTTATGTGTCTGGGTGTGGGGCCATCGACTGGAGCATAACCATCCTACCAGAGACCACATACCTACAGAAAACTGATTCTCCCAAACAGAGTTTGTCTTTGTTTAGTAGCTTTTAGATCTATTGTATGGGTCTGAGTATTCTGTCTGTGTACTACATAAAAGCAAGAGGTAGCCAGAAGAGGGCATGGGATCTCCTGGAACTGGAGTTCCAGATGGTTGAGCAAACAAGTGGATGCCGGGAACTGAAGTCAGGTCGTCTGCAAGAAGAACAACACACACACACACACTCACTATGTAGCTCTGACTGGTCTTGAACTCACAGAGGGGACAGGTTTGCTCCATCTGTCATAGCATCCTGTCTCTAAGTGCCCCCACTGAAATGATACTTCTGTGAAGACTACTATCAAATGCTATGGAGGGAACCCAGGCCAATGGGCTACACCCCAAACCCCAGTTACTCTTGTTCTGCCTCTTGGGTTGGGCTCCCACGCTTTATCTAAGTTTGGCTTGGAGTTCTTCGGACTTTAACCTGTGGCTGGGGCTTCCTCTTCAGTTCTCTTCTAGAACTGGGTACTGTTTTTTGCCAAGAGCAGGTTCCTAGATGGGCTTTAAAAGGCTGGCTGACTTTTGGCTTTTTTTTTTTTTTTTTTTCCCCGGAGTTGAGGACCGAACCCAGGGCCTTGAGCTTGCTAAGCTGGCTGACTTTCAACTGACCAACAGTTGGCTTTCAATTATTATCGTCATTAATTTCCGGAGAAGTATGTTCTATGTAATGGTTGTTATTTGATTTCGTTGTTTGTTTTTTAAGATAACGTTTTTCTTTGTAGGCCTGGCTGTTCTCTGCAACTCACCGAGATCTGTCTGCTTCTGTCTCCTGAGTGCTGGGAATAAAGGCACAGACAGACAACCACTCCTTCCTGGCCTCGTCTGAGTTTTGTTTTTGTGTGTGGGTGTTTCGCTTCATGTATGTCTGTGCACCACTTGCAGTTCCTGGGGTAAACCAGAAGAGGGCGTCGGATCCCCTGGGACTGGAACTACAGATGACTTGGAGCCAGCATGTGGGACCTGAGAATTGAACCCCGGTCCTTTAGAAGAGCAGACAGCCAGACAGCCAGCTCTTAACTGTAGAGCCATCTCTCCAGTTCCTGTCGCTTTTTCTTTTCTTTTTCTTTTTAAAGATTTATTCATTTATTATATATAAGTACACTGTAGCTGTCTTCACATACACCAGAAGAGGGCATCGGATCTCTTTACAGATGGTTGTGAGCCACCATGTGGTTGCTGGGAATTGTGAGTTCAATTCTCTGGACCTCTGGAAGAGTAGTTGGGTGCTCTTAACGGCTGAGCCATCTCTCCAGCCTCCCCCCCCCCCTTTTTTTTAAGACAGATTCTCACTCCAGAGTTCAGATTGACTTGGAACTCACCAAGCTTAAACTTAGAGCAATCCATCTGCCTCAGTCTAGGGACTACAGGCATTTATAGGCATTTGTCACAGTGTCAGCTGAAATATTTATTTATTTATTTATTTATTTATTTATTTATTTATTTTGATTTAAAAGCACGAGGTAGCTTTATTAACGAGATCCCAGGTCTTAGCGGGATCCCGGGTCGACACGTATCTCACACAGGAGACAGAGGAATCGACCAGCTGAAATATTTATTAATGGTATTTATCCAATTAATAGATGCTTGCCTGGCCCAGAGACGGCATAAAGCCATAAAATAATTGTCCTTGACAAATACTTGGATCACTTAACTAAAGCAGTATTTTTCCTTCCTTAACCATTCTTCAAAGACTTAGTTCAAATCTCAGCAACCACGTGGTGGCTCACAACCATCTGTAATGAGATCAGATGCCCTTTTCTGGTGTGTCTGAAGACAGCTACAGTGTTATATAAATAAATAAAACAAAAACAAACAAACAAACAAAAAACCCAAAAAATTCTCAGGCAGAAAAGACCCAAAAAAGTACAGAGAAGGGTCTCCTTATACCTTCACCCACAGAGCAAAGGTAAGTCAAGGAACCGAAGCAAATGAAATACATTAAGTAATCTATTATGGCAAAAATTAAAATCTAAACAATGAAAAAAACAAAAAAACGAATTAAAAATGGCTCACATTTACTCAGCTAAAAATAATCATTAGCCACGGAAGTAAAACAAAGCTATATAAAACCAATTAGTTGAAGAATTGGTCAAATAAGTAAAAGCAAAATAACTAGAAGAAGTGAATAAACTGGAAAGGAACGAATAAAGCAAGCTCAGCTATCAGTGAAGAAATCGGAGAATTTGGTGGACAGGACAGATGCATCTGTTCCGCGCTGCCGCTAGGAGGCGCTCGGTGTCCCCGGGTCCCCGCGGGTTCCCGGCTGCATCCGGAGCCTCTGTTATCCAAGGGGATCCCGCGGACCGGCTGTGCGGCTTTGCACTGTGTCCCCTTCCCGGTTGTCCCCGCTGGGATCAGCTTGGAAGTCATGGCAAGCGTCACATCGTGTGCAGGATACCCTGGTCACAAGGACACAGATCGCAGCTGGACCACAGATGCTCCAATGATTTCCTTGGTGGGACAGCCGCAATAAAGTTGTTTCTGGTACATTAAAGGGTCAACATGTATGGAGAGAAAACTCCCCACCTGCGGGCTGCCTCTCTTAGCTTCCTGAGGTTTTAGCGGAGATGTGGACAGTGGCAACATGTTGGCAGCTGGCAATGGCCCGAGTCCCAGAAGCCCCCAATCAGGGTCGCGCTGGGGGGTGCGGGTGGGGGTGGGGACAGGGGCTGCTCATATGCTAATGTGGCGGTGACAATCGCGCGGGGCGCCCCTGCGCCTGGGGAAGCCAAGGCCGGAACAAAGCATTAGCATTTTCTCCAAGAGAAAGGACTGCATTCCTAGGAGGGGAGCGCGGCCCTCCCCATTCACACTGGGGACCACACAGAGTGCCTCTCGCGCCAAATGCAACAAGGTTCGTTTCGGCTTTTCTTTTGACCCGGGCGATGCATACGAAATGTAGATATTTCCCTAAACGCCGGCTTTGACATTTAATGCGTTCCTAAGTAGTCTGAAATGTGGACGGGATTAGGAGGAGGCTAGGGGCCCACCGGGACACTCGGGCAAATCCCCCTAAATCCTCCAAGACAATTGTGTGTCACCACACGGATTCGCTTTGCCCCAAATGAGGAGGCTAATGAACTTCACTGCCTCCTCCCGTGGCAGCCCACTCGCACCCGGCAGAGCCTCTGCGCCCCTCTCCCTGCTTTGTGTTTACTTTACGCCGGGCCAGCTGGCTTCTAGGACCCAGTCTGACCAATAACTCAGCCACCTATCCTGGGCCACTGCTCAATCCTCACCCCACGAGGGCCTGAAAGGCACAAATGCTGAGCTTGTGGCTACCCCGTTTCAGGCCGTTGTAACACTGCTAAGTAAGCCCAGAAAGAAAAATACCACGTTATTTTATTGTACGTTGTGTTTTTGCCAGCACGTTATGTGCCCACGGAGGCCAGAAGAGGGCGTCAGATCCATTGAACTGGAGCTAGACGCTATGGTTTGGAGTCACCCTGTGAGTTCTGGGAATCAAGCCCTGTCCTATGCATGAAATGCACTCTATGTAACCGAGCCCTATCTCTCCAGCTCCCCTCCCCCGTGTTAACTTTTTTTTTTTGTCCGGAGCTGGGGACCGAACCCAGGGCTTTGTGATTGCTAGGTAAGCGCTCTACCACTGAGCTAAATCCCCAACATCCCCCTCACCACCCTCCCACCCCCATGTTAACTTTCTTTTTTTTTTTTTTTTTTTTTTTTCTTTTTTTGGAGCTGGGGACCGAACCAGGCCTTTGCCCTAGGCAAGCGCCTACCACTGAGCTAAATCCCAGCCCCCATGTTAACTTTCTTAATTCTCTTTTATCCCCTCTTTGAGACAGATCTCATTATGAATCCCAGGCTGGCCTGGAATTTGCTGTACAGACCAGAACGGCTTCAATCTCACATGTTTCAATGCCACTCAGATTTTGCAAATTTTTGTTTGTTGTTTGGTTGAGAGAAGGTTTCTCTGTGTAACCCTGTCTACACGGTGTAGTCCTAGAACTCAACCTAGCTGGCCTTGAACTCAGAGATCTGCCATTCTTTGTCTTCTGGTGTGCTGAGAGGCAGAGGCAGGTGGATCTGTGAGTTTGAGGCTAGTCTGGTCTACAGAGCAAGTTCAGGGACATCAGGAATAGCGAGACCGTTTCAAAAATAAACACCACTACTGTTAGGATTTATGCAGTGGGAGTACCTTGGCAGATTACAGGCAAGGTATACCAGAAAGATCGTACCATGCAACATATCCCAGCAACCACATGGTGGCTCACAACCATCTGTAATGGGATCTGATGCCCTATTCTGGTGTGTTTGAAGACAGCTACTCATATATAATAAAGAAAGAAATCTTAAAAATTGTAAGCCAACCCCAATTAAGTGTTGCCCTTTATAAATGTGGCTGTGGTCACGGTGTCTCTTCACAGCAATAGAATAGTGGCTCAGACAACTGCCACAAAATAGCTAAGTAAATAAAGTTGTTTTTTCTTTTTCTTTTTTTTTTTCTTTTTTTTCAGAGCTGGGGACCGAACCCAGGGCGTTGCGGTTGCTAGGCAAGCGCTCTACCACTGAGCTAAACCCCCAACCCCGTTGTTTTTCTTTTTAAAGATTTATTATATATGAGTACATCCAGTCTGTGGGCCAGGCTTCTCCTCTACCATCATCCAATTGTACCTTATTTTTATCAGTATATTAACTTTTTTTTTTTTATGTATTTTGCCACAGCACAGGAATGGAGGTCATAGAACAGTTTGCAGTAACTGGTCCTCTCCTTCTACCACGGGGGACCTCAGGACTAATCTCAGTCCATCTGGCTTGTCGGTAAATTCCTTTTCCCACTGAACTACTTCATTTGCCCTTTTTAATTGTGTATAGAGTTCTGCCTGCATGTACACTTGTACACCAGAAGAGAGCATCGGATCCCATTATAGATGGTTGTGAGCCACCATGTGGTTGCTGGGAACTGCACTCAGGATCTTTGGAAGAGCAGTCAGTGTTCTTAACCTCTGAGCCGTTTCTCCAGCCCTCATCTGCCCTTTTAAGAGATGGAGCCCTATGTAGCCCAAGCTGGCCTTGTTGTGCCTCATTCATGAGTCAAAATCCACCTGGGAGCTGACTCCGATGTGATCACATTAGGGTCTCTCTATTACAAACTCGAGTTTGGACTCACAAGATGGTTTGGTGAAGCAGGCCTGACCTCTCATCGGGACAAGGTTTTAAAGGAAATGGGAGCAACTGAGGGGGTGTCCATCCCGGCAAGCATCTAACTAATGGAATGAATATTGTAAACCCACGGGCGGGCACTCTGAAGCAATACCGAGTACAAATACAAACGGTCTGAAAGGACATCTGAAACAATCAGACTAATCTTTGATTGACTGTTGCTAGGAGTAGCTAGGGAGGGACTCTGGCCAAGGGCAAGCCATGGGGTCCTTCCTGGTACTTGGGTGCAGCCGTGGGTCAAATTCTTCAGGCTTTTTTTTTTTTTTTTTCAAGAAGGAGGCTGTTCCCAAGACAGAGTAGGTCTGGCCTCTCAGCCTCAAACTCCATGTAGCCCAGGCTGGCCATGAACTCCTTACCTTCTGGTGTCTGTCTCAGAATGCTGCCATGACAGGCAAACCAACGTACTAGGGTTTCTGAAGTGCTGGGCATGTGGTCCAGGACTCCCTGTATGCTATACCTCTACTGCCTGAGCCACAAAAGGATCCCACTTGAGTCCTCACACTGCGGGGTAACAGAACACTTGCTCTTTACAAACGGGCTGGGAAAGCCGTGCATGATAGTAGACACCTTGTCATCTCGGCATCTGTGGAACACGCTCTTCATTCCAGCACTCAGGAGGCAGAGGCAGGTGGCTCTCTGTGAGTTCAGAGCCAGCCTGGTCTACAGAGTGAGACCCTTGTCTCACATGACCATTGTCTGCTCTTGCAGAGGGTACGGGTCCCACTCCTACCACATACTCAGTAGTGGGGCTCACAAGCACCTGTGACTCCAGTAACAGAAACCCCAGAAGAACACCTATACATGGATGGCCGGAGGTCAGTTCTCAGTTCACATAACTCTCCACTCCCACAGCCCCTGAAGCAGCCTGCTCCACTATGTACGACCTGAGCTGCTAAGGGAGGCCCTGCTGAGGTAGCTCTCCGCCCATTTGCCTTTGACTGGGCCTGAGGAGCCAGCAGGTGTGGCTGTGGTGATATTCGTGAGAGTGGCCTCCCAGTGCCACAGGGGGTGGAACTGCTTGGGCAGGGTTAGGTGTGGCCTTGTTGGAGGAGCTGTGGCGTTGAGGGGCCAACCGTGAAGTTTCCACTCTTTGCCTTGTGCTTGCTGATTAAGATGTGAGCTTTCAGCTACTGCTCGAGCCCTGTGTTCCTGCTATGATGATCATGAACTCTTCTTTTTCCCCATCTTTATTAAATTGGGTATTTCTTATTTACATTCCAAATGTTATTCCCTTTCCCCGTTTCCATGCCAACATCCCCCTAGCCCTTCCCCCTCCCATTGCTCATGAACTCTTAGCCCTCTGAAACTGTTAGGCCCCAAACATGCAAACATGCTGCCAAGATAATTAAGGCAGCTGGTATATACACGTCCCATGGTAAAGTGGTCTCTGCAGCAGGGCTCTGAGGGGAGGGAAGACGCCAAGGAACATCCCTAAATGAAAAACACCTGCCCGGCACGGCACCTTGTCAGCAGTGGAGGCCAGTCCCTTTATCTAAGGGACATCAACATTAATTTCCAAGTTCAAGTCAGCGTGCGGCCTGTCAACAAATTCTCAGAACCGCAGTCTTACAACACGCACACCTTATTTTGTGAAACTTGTACATTCTTGCTTGCATTTTGAACTTGGCAGGTAGCCAAGGCAGACCTGAGCTCCTGCTCCACCTCTCGTGTGCTGGGACCACCACAGCCAGGTTTATGTAGCGCAGGGGATGGAATCAAGGCCTCGTCCGTGCTGGCAAGCAAACATGCTAATGGCTACAGCAGCAGCTCCTTCCAGAGGGATCTGCAGTGATCCTTGAATTGCCTGGTAAGGGTCCTAAGTCTAGAACAGGCTGAAGCAGGCCAGATCAGGGATGTGCCTGTCTCTCTGGTTTTGAATTTTATTGTTTGCTTTTGTTGTTGTTGTTGGGTTTTCTGCTGTTGTTTCTTATTTTTTTGTTTTTGAGATAGGGTGTCACTATGTAGCCTTGGCCGCCCTGGAACTATGAACTTAAGAGAACTGGCCTGCCTCTGCCTTCTTTTTTTTTTTTTTTTCTTTTTTCTTTTTTTCGGAGCTGGGGACCGAACCCAGGGCCTTGTGCTTCCTAAGCAAGCGCTCTACCACTGAGCTAAATCCCCAACCCCTGCCTCTGCCTTCTAATTACAGCGATTAAAGGGGTGCCTCACCATGCCAAATATGGATCTATCGATGTACCTATCAATTGATCTATTTATCCATTCATCCATCCACCTATCATCCATCGATCTATCATCTGTCTGTCTACCTACCTGTGCACTTACATGTGTATAAAAGTAACTTTTATTCCAAAATTGTCATGTTAGAGGGTTACTGCTGAATAAGCTCACCTTTTCTTTTTTTTTTTTTTTTTTTTTTTTTTTTTTCCGGAGCTGGGGACCGAACCCAGGGCCTTGCGCTCCCAAGGCAAGTGCTCTACCCCTGCGCAAATCCCCAACCCCTCACCTTTTCTCAACTGTCAGGCTGGTTCAACTCAGCTGTTCTGGCTGACTGATTCAATCTGGCTTCTCTCAGTTTCTCACTGAATTGTTCTGCATGGCCTCAAACTCTGGCAATTTGTTCTCACCTTCTGGATCCTTCTCATTCTCTGGCTCATTCTGTCTTCACCTGTAACCTGTTTCTGTAAAACTGCATCCCCCTGCCCCATAGAGGGGGTGAGTAGTAGACATCTGGAAGGGGGTTGAAGCTAGAACCACACGCAGGCTAAGTATTGAGCTATATCTTCAGCTCTCTTTTTTAGATTTATTTATTATATATGAATAACTGTAGCTGTCCTCAGACACACAACAAGAGGGCATCAGATCCCATTACAGATGGTCGTGAGCCACCATGTGGGTGCTGGGAATTGAGCTCAGGATCTCTGGAAGAGCAGTCAGTCAGCGCTCTTAACCATTGAGCCATCTCTCCATCTCTAGGTATCACTTTTTTTTTTTTTAAGATTTATTTTATTTAGGGGTTGGGGATTTAGCTCAGTGGTAGAACGCTCTTGCCTAGCAAGCGCAAGGCGCTGGGTTCGGTCCTCAGCTCCAAAAAAAAAAAATAAATAAATAGATTTATTTGTCTTCGTGCGCTTTAACTGTCTGCAGCTCCGCCCGAAGAGGGCATCAGATCCCATTACAGATGGGCGTGAGCCACCATGTGGGTGCTGGGAATTGAGCTCAGGATCTCTGGAAGAGCAGTCAGTCAGCTCTAACCAAAATCTCTAAAAAAAATAAATAAATAAATAAATAAATTTATTTATACACGTACACTGTAACTGTCTTCAGACACACCAGAAGAGGGCATCAGATCCCATTACAGATGGTCGTGAGCCACCATGTGGGTGCTGGGAATTGAGCTCAGGATCTCTGGAAGAGCAATCAGCCCTCTTAACTGCTGAGCCATCTCTCCAGCCCTAGATATCACTTTCAAACATGGCTGCTTCCTTCGATAAATTAACCCTACTGTCACTGTTAGGGAATACAGGTATGTATGTACTAAGAACCCGTCTACATTCTAGCCAGATCACAGATCACAGTGCAACCCACGGCGTGTCTGCGTTCCAGCTGATCACATAGACCCAGAGCAGCCCTGTTGCTGGATGAAAACTACACGTGTGAGCGTGCACCGAGCTTCTGTGCGTCTCATCTGTGCAGGTGCTGGCCGAGACCTGAAGATGCTGTCAGACGCTCTTGGGACTGGGAGTTGTGAGTCACGTGGGTGGAGGGACCAGAACTCTGGTTCTTAGAAGACCAGCAGAGCTCCTCACTACTGAGCCATGTGTCCAGCCCCACTGTCAGGAACTTCAGTAAATGACGCCTATGGTGCCAGTTATCTCCTTTAAACTCAATTGTACCCTGTGGTGTTTCAGTGATAACGGCCTCAGAGGCTCATAGGTTCCAATGTCTGGTCACCAGGGAGAGGCACTATGTGAAAGGACTAGGAGGTGTGGCCTTGTTGGAGGCAGTGTGTCACTGAGAGTGGGCTTTAAGGTTTCAAAAGTCCACACCAAGCCTAGAGTCTCTCTTGGCCTATGGACCAGGCAGGACATGGCTCTCACTCCAGTACCACATGTGCCACCAAATTCCCTGCCACGACGGTACTGGACTAACCCTGCCACTGTAAGCCAGCCCCAGTTAAATGCTTCCCTTTTGCATCTCTTCATAGCAACAGAGCAGTGACTAAGACAGGCCCTGGAGGTGAGCATGAGTTTACCTCACTTCCTGTACCCCAAGGAGAACTTCTGAAATGCTTAGAGCAGATATTTCTTTGTTAGTTTTTTTTTCAACCTTGACAATAAATCAGTTGCTAAACTATTTCAAAACAGACCACAAAACTGTTCTGATAAGAACATGTTTTAATGCCTAGACACAGACATACCAACACAATGGTTCACAATTAAAAGACTTGCAGAGATTAAATAAAAGCTGACAGTGGGTTATGAGTCCTTAGTTTTAAGGAAGCCTCGGCCATAAAACCCAGGGGTGCACTCGTCTCAAACCGCCTTCCGGCCAGCACTGTTGCCACTGTATTTCCTCTACTGCCTTTCCTGTGGACAACTGAGAGGCCCTCAACACGCCCTGGGCCTCAGGTACAGCTCCTCCACAGCGAGCGCTCACTTCCTCTGTACGGTGGTGAATGCCGGCATCTGGATGGGCTGGATGGGGTGCACAGGCTGGAACACTGTCTTCTTCCTCACATCGGAGTGCGCCTTTACTGCAGGGAGCAGCTGGTTCCGTTTGATCATCTGCAAGGCCAGCTGCGTGTTACCTAGAGAAACACAGTCCATTAAAGAGAGCAGGCACACAGCACTGTACAGAGCAAGGTGACAGAAGCCTGAAAAGGAGACGACGGAGTCCTAGACAGCTCTGCTCCCTTGCCCCAGCTGGACGAGGAACCGATGCCCAGACAACTTATAACTCAGGCAGGCTGTACAACAGAAGGGGTTCAAGGGAGTCAGACCTACTACCTATAGACATCCTGGCTTTCAGTCAGCCAGGCCCTCAGAGGGCCAGGCATTTAATTAGCCTCTTCAACTATAAAAACAGAAGATGCTGGAGAGATGGCTCAGAGGTTAAGAACACAGGCTGCTCTTCCAGAGGACCCAGGTGCCTGGCAAGAAGATGGTGGCTGCAAAGAAGACGAAAAAGTGGGCTGGAGAGATGGCTCAGATGTTAAGAGCACTGACTGCTATTCCAGAGGTTCTGAGTTCAATCCCCAGCAACCACATGGTGGCTCACAGCCATCTGTAATGGGATCCGATGCCCTCTTCTGGTGTGTCTGAAGCTATAGTATACTCATATACATAAAATAATTAAAAAAAAAAAAAGACGAAAAAGTCTCTGGAGTCCATCAACTCTAGATTCCAGGTTGTTATGAAAAGTGGCAAGCACGTGCTGGGGCACAGACAGATCTGAAGACGATCAGACAAGGCAACCTGGTTATGCTCGCCAGCAACTGCCCAGGTTTGAGAAAATCTGAAAGAGTACTATGCCACGTTGGCTTAAACTGGTGTCCATCAGCACAGTGGCAATAACACTGAATTGGGCACAGCGTGTGGAAAATACTACAGAGTATGCACACTGGCTGTCAGTGACCCAGGTGATTCTCATATTATTAGAAGCACGCCAGAACAGACCGGTGAGAAGTAAACAAGAAAGTTTTCCTTTAATAAAACTTTGCCAGAGCTCCTTTTAAAAAACAAACCCAAACCAAACCAAACCAAAAAAAAAAAAAAACAAAAAACAAAAACAAAAACAAAAACAAAACAAAACCCAAAAAACAAAAAAACAAAACAAAACAAAACAAAACAAAAAAAACCCCAACCAAACAAAAATACTGTGCTGTGCAATTTCAAGCAAGCAGCACCGTGGTCCACGTTCTCAATTAAGAGTCAGTCAGCTGCTCAAGATAAACTTCATGTGGGCTGCAGAGATGGCTCAGCGGTTAAGAATGCTGACTGCTCTTCCACAGGTCCTGAGTTCAAATCCCAGCAACCACATGGTGGTTCACAACCATCTGTAATGGGATCTGATGCCCTCTTCTGTGTGTCTGAAAACAGACAGTATGCTCATGTATAATAAACAAACAAACCAACCTTTAACAAGGCAGCCAAGCTCACGTTCAGGGACCGATTCTGAGGTCAGAAGTCAATGCTTTGCATTTTTCAGACTTTAATTTATGAGCAGGGCTCTGTGTGTCAAAGCCTTGAGGTGCAGCACTTAGAAAACATGGACCAAGTTCTCAGGACTGGGAAGCTTTACACTGTTATTCTTTTGGAGACAGAGAAGTCTTGATCACATGACTCTCCTGCCTTTACCTTTCAAGTGCTTTAATTCTAGGGACAGACCAGCATGCCTTGTCCTGAGTTTGAATCTGAAGAGAGATGGCAGATACACCAAAACTCTGAGCACTTTGAAAGTCAACACTCTGAAGAGACTTACCATTCTGCAGCTCAAGGTAGACCGCCAGCAGGATGGCCTCAGGGGGCACCTCTTTAGGATGGATCATTGATGCCGCCTTTGCCCATGAGAGAGAGAGACCAGTGAAAGCCAACAGTTTAGGATACAACTCCAAGAACCACAACAGACACCCAGGCCTCAGAAACACTCTCCATGAGAAGCTGGCCAGTTGACTTGGGGTCTCAGGTTCTCAGGACCCCTTGACCCTGAGCTGTCTCCCAGCTGCCTTTGCTTTTACAGTGTAAAAGCTCACACTGTAGCCCAGGATGGCCTCACACTGAGTGTCCTGTGCTTGGAGTCATCATGCTTGGCTATTTGTGGCTAAAGGGATGACAGGCCTTCACCACAGGCCTGGGTATAGGGTACAGGAATATATCACTTCACTTACCATTGAAACCTACCTACTATTAGACTTAACATGTACTTTCCCTCATGTATGACATGAAAATGTAGGTTTCCAGCCTCCTCCCAATTCCCCAGTGCTGCTTTTAGCTCCCCACCCCTTAGTTATTTTTTGAGACAGCAGCCCTAAAGTACTCAACCAAGGATGACCCTGAACTCCTCATCCCGACCTCTACCTGGTTCTGAGTTACAGGTCTGTATGACTTTACCTAAAAAAATTCTTTTTAGGTCAGTTTATTTTTATGTGCATGTGTTTTGTCTGTTTGTGTATGTGCACCCATCCATACCCAGCAAACTGAGGAGTCAGAAGGAAGCAGGAGATCTTTGGGAACTCGAGTTACACATGGTTGTAGGCCACCAGGTAAATCCTGGGATCCAAGCCTGAGTCCTCTGCAAGAGCAAGCGCTCTCACCAGCCGCGTTGTCACCAGGTGGTGGTACACCCCTTACTCTCAGTAGATTAAGGGTCAGAGGCAGGTGGGTGTCTGAGTTCAAGGCCAGCCTGGTCTACAGAGTGAGTTCTGAGATAGCCAGAGCCAGAGTTAGAGAAATCCTGTCTCAAAAACAAACAAACAAAAGAAGCTGAGCCATCTTTCTAGTTCCTAATTCCTTTTTTCCTTTCTGTTCATTTGTGTGTGACAGTGCGTGTGTGGGTGGTGTATGTGCCACAGTACACAGTGGAGGTCAGAGGACATCTCGCACAAGCTGCTTCCACCAATGGGTCCTGGGAGAGTGGAACTTAGGCCATCAGGCTTGACAGCAAGTGACTTTCCCAGTGGATCATCTTCCTGGTCCTGTGTTCCTCACAGAGGTCAGACCTCACAGATCTCTGGAGCTGGAGTTACAGGTGACTGTCGTCAGCACATCACATGGTGTTCCGTCTGCTCTGACTGCCGAGCCACCTCTGCAGCTCCTCAATTTTACTTAACCTCCATCTCCTCTTCTTGAAAGGGTTTCTTACTGCATAGCCATGAAATGTCTGGGACTTGCTCTGTAGATCTGGCTGTCATTAAATTCAGAGGTCTCCCTGCCTCTGCCGTCCACCGAAGGTCGCAGTGTCCGCTTGTTACTGTGAGATGGTTGTCATGAAGTCGTTCAAGCTGACCCTAACAGTCCAACCGTCCTGCCGCAGCCTCTGCAGCAGGATGTCACAGGGCTGTAGACAGACCTGTGTTTCTCCTTTCCTGGGAGCTCTCACTGCTCTCTGCCCTACTGCACATTACAGTCTACACTCCAGTCACATGAACAAGTTTACTCCTGTCTCTTCTGAACAAAAATCTTTTTGGGAGTGCGGGGGTTCAGACAGAGTTTCTTTGGGTAGCAATGGCTGTCCTCGAACTCTGTAGACCAGGCTGGCCTTAGACTCTGCATTTCACCCGCCTCTGCCTCCTGATGCTGGAACTAAAGGTGTGCACCCCAATACCTGGCTAGTTTGTTTGTCTGAGACAGGGTCCCTCTGTGTAACCTTGGCTGTCCTCTCCAGGATGGCTAACAGTTGCATTTACAACACCATCTGCGGGAAGACTCATTGGTGGCATAGAGGCTTCACCTCCAGGACAAGAGGCTCACTTTGGCTACAAAGCGAGACTCTACCTCAGCAGACACACACTGTGCTTCTGAGTGAATTAACGTGCAGATTTAAGCTGCCACAGACTCCACATCAATTCACCACAGCTCACCAGCAGCTTCCTCTGACACTGGACTGAGAATGGGAGTCTGCTTGCTAAGATCACAGGCAAATTCCTTGTGTCTGTACCCAGGAGTCACAGGGCTGTTTGCTCCTTCTTTTAATCCAACTAGGAAACTACTCTTGTGCAAATACTCCCACCCCCGTCCCCTTCAATTTACTTGAGGCAAGGTCTCTTGCTGCAGCCCAGCCTGGCCTTCCATTTTTAGTAAGAAATGTGAAATACCACGGAAGGCAGGCTGCGAGTGATGCAGATGTGTACTGCTGCGCTTCTCACCCGGAGCCGGGCCACCTCTGCCTCCAAGTGCACCACCCGCACCCCTTGCCGACCGGAGAGGCTGTACTCGCTCTTTCGCTCTTAAGATGTGCTCTCTCATTCTCCCATCACAGGCGGCTAACAGCTCGCTCTAGAAAGTCAAGTGCTATCTATGCTGCAGGTGTGGCTTTACGTGGGCAGGAGCACCACTACACTTGGTGGATACTCACGTCTTTATTTTTTTGGAGGGAAGGAGGGGCTGAGATGATTCAGGGGTAAAGGAAATAATTAAGTTAATGACCTCAAGTTGTCTTCTAACTTACACTTACACACACACACACACACCTGTGCATGTGCACGGTCTTCTTTAAGTTCTATTTTCTCTTAGGGCTAGTAAACACAGGCCATTTGCTGTCACTCTTTTCATGGACCACAGTCCCTATGTATGTATGTATGTATGTATGTATGTATGTATGTATGTATGTATGTATCTATCTATCTATCTATCTATCTATCTATCTATCTCCTTTACTAGGATAAGAGAATTCAAGGTAATGACTTTCTGAGACTTAATGGCATTTGGCTGCTGACTGTTTGGAATCACGGGTAGGGGGATTTTGGAAGCATTGGCTCAGAACTCTTTCTGACTCTCCAAGTCACTGTTCTGTCATCCTAGACATGGTGGGCCTCCCAATTAACAATGACCCTGCCACTGGATTAATCCAAAGAATAGAGACCAAAAACAAACCTGAGACCCTGACAGGACTGACCTCATTTGTCTCTCCCTGCATGGCAACAGCCATGACCACCTACCATACAAGAACCAGAACGGGACTAAGACACTAACTGTAGATCAAAAGCCCTGCTGGCCACAGGGGCTGGGGGTCAGAGGGCATCAGAAGGGCTGGTGCATAAAGTTCCATCACTGACAAGAAGTTTCACCTCTTTGCAGTTTATAGCTCACATACTCAGTCCCTCAAAGTTTTCCTGGAGAGATCAGCATCAAATGTTTGTTTTTGTACTTGAAATGCTGACTAAATACCACCAAGCTCTCAGAGGGTCATTGTCCATGATAGAGCTCGTCACTTGTGCACACACCGAAGTTACCTGTGTGAGCTCACAGTGTATGGAAGCCGCCATGTCTCCCGGAGTCAGATCAGTCTCAGTCCCCCTAACAAAGTGAGAATGTAGGCTCTCTCATAATGTCTTTTTGTTTTGTTTTGTTTCTTGAAAGAGGGTTTCTCTGTGAAGCTCTGGTTGTCTCAGAACTGGCTCTATAGACCAGGCTGGCCTCAGACTCACTGCCTGCGTCTGCTTCCTGAACGCCTGGATGAAAGGCATGCACCACGATGAACACCATGACCAAATCAATTTGGGAAGGACAGGATTTGTTTCCACTCGTAGTTCACAGTCCATCTTCCTGGGAAGTCAGGACAAGAATTCAGATAGGGCAGGAACCATGAGGCAGGAGCTGATGCAGAGGCCATGGAGGGGTGCTGCTCACTGGCTTGCTCCTCATGGCCTGCTTTCTTAGAGAATCCAGGACAAGCAGCCCAAGGACAGTATCACTTACATCAATCAGTAAATAAGAAACTGCCCTACAATCAGATCTTATGGAGGCATTTTTTCAATTGAAGAGTCCTCTTCCCAAATGATCCTAGCTTCTATAAAGCTAATACAAACCAGCCAGCACACAGGGTCTCACTATGTGCTCTAGATGGCCTGGAACTCTTTGTAGGGAGGTCAGTCGAGCCTTGAACTCAGAGTTCTTACCTGTCTCTACCTCCCGAATACTGGGATTAAAAATATGCCCTACCATGTTCCCAAGAATATTTTTTTTTTTTTTTTTTTTGGTTCTTTTTTTCAGAGCTGGGGACCGAACCCAGGGCCTTGCGCTTCCTAGGCAAGCGCTCTACCACTGAGCTAAATCCCCAACCCCTCCCAAGAATATTTTAAACCTGGAAAAATATTTCAAGTGTTTAATAAATTGACCATAAACCTCAATCAAAAATCACAAACTCCATACACTCTCAGGTCCTCGTGGCTGGTGTGCACGAAGGCTGCCCTCTCCCCATGCTCTCTCACCTGATGCAGACACTTGCGGGCCTTGTCATACTCGCTCCTCAGGCAGTACGCACTGCCCAGGTTGAAGAGCATCACAGTCCGGGCAGAGTTGACAGAACTGGGGTAGCACTGAGGGGCGCGTTTGCCAGCTGAGGAGAGAGCGTAGACACTGATGAAGGGGCTGTGCAGAGGACAGGAGAGCACCACTCCACCGCTGAGCACTTGAACAAAGCACTATTCCTCAGGCTGACAGATACACGGACACAGAGATGCAGGGTCTAAATCTTTGGGATGCAGGCCAGGCTACTTAAGGATTTACAAAACTTCTTACTTACAGGATTCCATTGCTTCATTTTCACCCTTGTCTGATCCTACAAATACATGAAAATAAATCTGAGGGCAGGACAACAGCACATCTTCTAAATACCTAAGTTTCTTACCAAGTAGGACTGTAATGAGTGCAAGTACTTGCTTTTGGTGTTGTGGAGGCCCTGTTAAGGGTGTCAGGATGCAACCTCACCACCACCCCACGTGAGTTAGTCATGAAGAGGGGACCACATGGTCTCATAGAATCAGAAACTTAAGCGTGACTGAAAATTGTTTGAAAACCACGTCTCCATTCCCTCTTGCACAGAGGAATCAGTTCAAAGAAAAAAAGTGTCAGAACCAAACCCAAACAGATCTTAAGCCAGGTGGGCGGGCACAAACGCCTGTAAGCCTAGCACCCAAAAAGTCCAGCCAGGCCAGAGGATGGCATGAGCCCAGGAGTTTGAAGCCAGCCTGGGCAAAAAGTGAGATTATATCTCTTTAAAACAAAGGGGAAGGGGTGTGGGGTGTGAGGAAGAAGGAAGGAAGGAAGGAAGGAAGGGTAAGGTAAGGAGAAGGCAGGATGGAAGAAGGGATGGAAGGGAAGGATCCTAACATGGCAGCCTCTGAGAATTTAGGCCATGTGACAAGCAGTTTCCCAGCCTTTCTTCGCCAACAATCACTACACAGTAAGAACAGCCATAGGCATGGAGAGCGGACTTTAAACTTCCTTCCCTTCACAACCATGCCCTTGGGTCCTACACATCCTGAGTTACACAGGACAGAAGTGGCGGCAGTGACCAGTTCTGATCAAATGTGTCCTCATTAACCTTGGTCCTGTTCATTTGAAGAGATCCCTAAAGAGACATCAGTGACATTCTCTGGGTTCAAGTGCGTAATGGCATCAGATATTCTGTCGAGGGAGATGAGGGCTTCTGCGGCATATAAATGGCCCAAAAACCTGAAATGAAAATGCAAATTCCAGTCTGAAGAACAGGTCATCACAGACATGCTTAATGCACAGTGACACTGGGCATGCGCTTCACATGCTTCACGTCTGTCCCTGAACTGAAAGCTAAGCTGATTTAGGTTACTGTAACCCAGAATGAAGGCTAACTCTTGACAACAAGCCTATTTCCTGACTCCAACCCATGTGCTAGAGAGAGCTAAGTCTTGTGAGCTGTTGTGCTCTGGGCTCCACATGCACACTGTGATATATATGCACTACCCAAATCATCGTTTGTACAAACACCACAGACAAGCAAACAAACAAATAGTGCGTGCCCACTCGGGAGGCAGAGGCAGCAGATCTCTGAATTCAAAGCCAGCCTGGTCTACAGAGTGAGTTCCAGGATAGACAGGGCTACATAAAAAATTCTATCTTGAAAACTGAACCAAAACAAACTAAAACAAATAAAACCCAAAACCAACCCCACAAAACAAGAACAATATCCAAGTACAAAAACACTGAAGGACCCAAGTCCAACCCCCGTAAGTCAGAAGAACTAATCCCAAGCAAAGCCACCAGCTAAGCACCATAGCAGCAGCATGGGAAGCCCCATGCCTGCCACCCGACTGGCCACCTGTGATGTGATGCCACCGCTCACATCACAGTGCCACGGCAGGACCCACGGCCGCCCTCCATGAGGTAGAGTGTGTGAGAAGTGCCTCTGGAGTTGTCCTCCTCTTCCCTGTGAATGTGGCACACGTGCTGTGGCCCTTGCACACCTACATTCACACAATTAGTAATAAATTACATTTACAACTCCTCAGACAAGACAAAATGAAAGAGAGAAAACCCACATCATAAGCCAGGCGCGGTGGAGCAGAGCTTCAGTTCTAACACAGGAGGCAGAGGTGAACAGCCAGGCCCCCAGGGCCACATACTCAAGTTCTATCTAAAAGTAAAGAAAATCTGCACTGTGACCCACATACCCCAGGCTGCCTCCCATCTTTAACTTCTGGTCCTCGTGTCCGTGACCACACCTCTCGGGATGACATGTACGTGGCACATGCCATGTGGATGCTGTACCTGAACCCGGGGCTTCATGCACGTGAGGCAAGCACACTGTGGAAGCCACATTTGTGGGATTTTTTTGTATTTGTTTGTTTTGCTTTTAAAGATAGGGCCCTGGTCTGGCTTTGAACTCAAAGCAACTAATCCTCTTGTGTCAACTTCTAGTTCTAGGCTTACAGTTATGAGCTACCATTGCCTATCTGTCCTTCCTTCTTCCCTCCTTTTCTTAACCTGAGACAGGGTCTCAAGTAGCTCAAGATAACTTGGTACATATATGAGCCTACGTGTGAATTTCTGATCTTGCATCTCCTGAGTCCCAGGACTAAAGTCTTATACCTGCACACAGGCTTTCTTCACCGGCACCCATCTAACTGGAGAGTAAAAGCCAGCCGTGTAGAGAGCAATCAGAGACTTTGAAACAAGTGAGCGTGCAGGTGAAGTCACACTTACTTAAGAGAGCCAGACAGCTTGGGCTGCTGCAGGAGCTGATCTGCATGGTTCAACGCCATGAGGTTGTCACCTAAGGCCAGGGCCACATAAGCACTGCAAGCAAGGATGGAGCACCTACAACACAGAGAGAGAAGGCCGGACTCAATTACTCGTGGGTCGACAGTGCCTTTGTCCAATACTGAAAGGCCGTGAAAACCAGTAAGGTTTAAGATGAGGAGACTGTACGGAGGTGAGGGCAGGAGGGGAGGGGCTGGAGGACAGCAAGGCTGGGAAATGATGTAATTATACCAGAATCTCAAAAAGTAGTCTAAAAAAATACAGGGAGAATAAGTAAATTGCAAAGGTTAAAGTGTGAAGCGACATACATGTAGGACACATGTTTCCAAACACATTTTCCAAATATGTGTACATGTATTCCATGCTTGTGACACAGTAGAATCCCAGGACTAGAGAGGGGACAGGGATAGAAGGGTCTTGAGTTTGAGACCAGCCTGGGCTGCATGGTGAGCTTGTAAAAATAGTTTCTAATTTTTGTAATATGTATTTTTATTGAGGTTATAATTACATCATTACCCTCTTTTCTCCCCCCACACCATTTCCATGGATACTGCCTTGCTCCAAGATTTCCATGGCATCCTTTTGCAGGAGCCATGCTAACCTCTGCATGGATCCAATCTGAGTATATATGCCACCAACCAGAGAATGGGAGAAGGCTTACTCTGAAGCAGACTGTCCTCTCACTTACAGTCTAGGTGGGCTTTATACATGAGCTTCCCAAGTGCTGAATGACAGGCACGAGTCCCATCAAGTGTTCAAAGACGGGGTCTTAATTCAGTAGTCTAGGCTGGCCTCAAAACTCAGAGCAATTCTCTTGTCTCAGCTTTCCCAATTTCAGGATCATAGGCACAAGTCGCCTTCTGACATTTACCAGAGACCAGAGTGGCCTCAAACTCAGGTCCACCTGCCTCTGCCTCCAGCATCCTGGGATGAAAGCTCAATGTCATGGCACCTGGCCTTCTCCAATCCCTTTTCCCCCAGTTACTGTTTTTTATTTTATGTATGTGTAGCATGCGTGTGCTTAGTCCTCCATAGGCCAGAAAAGGCATCAGATCCTCCGGACTGCAGTTACAGATGTTTGTAGGTCACCAAGTAGCTACTGGGAATTGAACCCAGGCCTTCTGGTGCTCTTAGCTGTCGAACCATCTTTCCACCCCCCTCTAATTTGTGTTTGAGACAGAGGCTCTCTACATAGCCATCCATGGCTGTCCTAGAATTCACTATATAAACCAAGCTGGCCTCACACTCAAGACATCTAGCTGCCTCTGCCTTCTGAGTGCTGGGGATTAAAGGCAGGTGCCCCCACACTGGGCTGCCACCTCATTCTCCCCCCCTCCCCCGGAGCTGGGGACCGAACCCAGGGCCTTGTGCTTGCTAGGCAAGGGCTCTACCACTGAGCTAAATCCCCAACCCCCTGCCACCTCATTCTTGATAAGTACAAGCTTCCCAGTAATATAAGGTGGACACACAGCTCAGAGGTAGAGTACCTGCCTGGCCCAGGAAAAATCCTGAATTCAATCTCTAGTCCACACAGGAAGAAGAAGTACTGTGATGCTTTGAGTGAGGAATGTCCCATAGGCTCATGCATCTGAACACCGTGACCCCATACAGCAACACTGTCTGGGGAGGTTAGGAGGAAGGGGCTCACTAGGGGCCAGCTAGTGGCTTTATAGTCCTGTACCACTTCCTGTTACCACCTCACTCACTGGTTACTGGGATCTTTTACTGGTTTCAGGAAAGGGGGATGCCCCATGGGGCCAAGGAAGGGAACAATGACTGGTTGGGCATATCTCACCTTCAGAAGTGTGTCACTAGTTACATCTGTGTGACAAGACACAGCGGCTTAATAGTTCTGGCTTGTTTATTTGACTTTACTTATTTGATTAAGTAAGTGGTGTTTTAAGACAAGGTCTCAGGTAGCTCAGGTTGCCTCAGACTCATTCTGTGGCTAAGGATGGCCCTGAACTCTCATTATTCTTGCCTCCATGCCCTGAGCGATGATATTACAGGCATGGGTCATTGTCGTACCTGGTTGTTTTGATTTTAATTAAAAAAAAAAAAAAAAAAAAAAAAAAGATATTGTCTCATGCAGTCCAGACTAGCCCTCGACTCACTATGTAACTGAGGACGACTTTAATCTCCAATCTCCTGCCTCCCCTTCTGAGCACTAAGGCTGCAGACATCTAACTACTTGTGTGGCTGGAGATCTAGCTCAGGGCTTCCTGGGTGCCAGGCAAATCTCCCAACTAAGCCACACCAATCTCCAATCTCCTTACTCCTAATTTGTTTTAAAACCTTTTTACTTGAATAAAACGATCTTTTGTGTGTGTGAACATGTAGGTGCTAATATCACATGTGTGGTGGCCAGAGACAGTTTGTTGGGAGTGGCTCTCTCTACCATGCCATGTAGACTCTGCAGACTGAACTCAGGTCTTATTGGTGGCAAGCGCTTTCACCCAATGAGCTAATGTGCACGTCTGAGCTATCTTTCAGGTCCCCTCTGTGTTTTTATTTAAGAACAGCAATGTTCATACATTCTACAAGTACTCAGTGCATTCAGGAGACAGAAGCAAAAGGATAGCGTGTTTTAGATCACCTGGGTTATACTTAGAAAAATAAAAGAAAATAAAAAGGGGGTACTACAGATGTGACCCAGAGGTCGAGTACTGGATGCTCTTGCAGAGGGCCTGGGTTCGATTCCCAGTGCTGTCTATAACTCTAGTTCCAGGGGATAGGATACTCTCTTCTGTCCTTCATAGGCACTGGGTACACATAGTGAAACCACACAGACTCATAAAGGAAAAAAAAAATAGCAGTCACACATGTACTGTTAGAAAGGAAAATAAAATTATTTAGCATTAGGGCCCTTGCACATGCAGCCAGAGCTGAAGAAGACCGAGGTTTAAATGACGTTCATGAAGCTTAATCTTTTCTTACCCAGTTTTATCTGTGGCTCTTTACAGAGCAGCAGCAGCAGTTTTCTACACTTATACAGTATTGTATATTCCCCAGAGATATACAAGGAACTCTTGAAGAATATGGGCTACGTCAGGCATAGTGGTACACATCTGTATCTCTAGCCGATGGGGACAAAGGCAGGGGGCAGTGTTCAAGGCCAGCCTGAACCACACAGCAAGACCCTGTCTGAAGAAAAACAAGCTGGGTGTGATGGCGCACGCCTTTAATCCCAGCACTTGTGTGGCAGAGGCAGGTGGATCTCTGTGAGTTTGAGACCACCCTGGTCTACAGAGTGCGTTCCAGGACAGCCAAGGCTATACAGAGAAATTCTGTCTCAAAAAAACAAAACAAAACACCGAAAAAGAAAAACAACAAAAGCAAAAGCTTCTGCAGACCCCTCTCTCCTTGGCTCCCACGGCAGTTGTAGCTCTGGTAGCCAGAACAGGACCGTATGAGGCAGGCTCACTGGGAAGCGCCTGTCCTAGCCTTTCCTCACAGTAGGGGGCCATTCCTGCTCCAGCCCACTGTCAAGCTCACTCTGGGTCCAGAAATCAGCTCTGCAGCACAACAGTTTCCCAGCAAAGCCCACACATACCTACCTGTTAGAGAGTGACTGCCCCCAGCCTTTGCAATAGCGCCATTAGGATTCTATTAAAACCATCCTCCTACAACATCCAAGTGTGTCGATATAAAACTGGGGGCCAAGGATGGTTTGGTGGGAGATACCTTGCCTCCACAAAACAATAAATTTGGCTAGCATCCTGATCAAGGGCTATGGAATTAAGGCAGCCTCACTGTCCTGAACCAACTTTTTATGATGCCCCTTCCTGAGCCTGATAATCCACTCAGTTTCCTGTGAGAAAACAGTATTTCCACAGGCTCTAAACAATAAAAAGAAACATGCCTGGCTCTATCTACTAAGGCCTTGCAGAAAATCATTTTATTTTTGATCATTGCTACTTAAAATACTTCCCATCCCTAACACACACTCCACCCTGGAGTCACTGTCTGATCAGTTTTACCTGGCCCTCAGTGGATCTGACAGCTCATCGGACTGGAAGGCGGAGGAGGCAAGGGCAGAGACACTTGAGCTCCTGCCCCCTGTGGAGAAGCTGACAAAACCCTCACTCCACAGCACATGCCACGGAGGAGCTAAGCCCTCAGACAACAACTAGGAGAGAGGGAGGAAAGGAAGGAAGGAAGAAAGGAAGGAAGGAGGAAGGAAGGGCGGGCAAAGTGGACATCTTCTTAAGCAGCAAGTCACAATCAGAGACACTAAAAACCATCCGAGGGACACCTGGGGACTAAATGAAAGCAGTCCAGATACCACAAACTCCAACCGAAGGTAAAGCTGACATGGCCAAAATCACCATTTTCCAAAAGAAAATGTCTTTACAATGCAATTTCACAAGTATCATTTGAAAAATTGATTAACAAAACAATGCACAACAAAGTGAAAAAATGTAAGATTTCGAAGAAATAAAACTAGCCCCCAAAACAGCAAGCTTATTCCACTTCTCTACAACACAGCAAACAATAGATAAATCTGTCAACTGTAATCTGACTCCTGATTCTCCTGCCTCTACCAGCAGAGTGTAACCACCATGTCCTCTATGCTGTGGTGGCGATCAGAAACAAGGGCTCTGCCGTTGCTAGGCAATCTACCGATGAGCCACATTTGCAGTGCCTCTCCATTCACTTCCCTCACCTTCCTCGGTCCCAGGATTACAGGTATGAACCTTATGCCTGGCTATAACACCCACACCTACAGGAGACAGGGTCCTACTATGTAGTCCTGGCCAGCCTCAAACTCATAAAATTCCCCTGCCTCTGCCACACTAGTGCTGAGGTTAAAGGTGTGAACCACCACCTTCTCAGGATTCCTTCCTTCCTTCCTGGAGGCACATGGGATGGTACTAAGGTGGACACAGTGCAAATGAGGTACAGGACAGGGCTTCTGGGCAGGCTCTTTTCTGGAAGATTTACTGGATAGGCAGGCTTTTGCAGGACCATACTCAAGTCATAAGGTATGTGTAACCTCAGCACTGGAGATACTGAGGCAGGAGGATCACTATGGGTTACACAGTATGAATATGAATCAAATAGAAAAATAAAAAACCCAAAAGTCAATTGAAATGGGGAGGGGTAGGTGGGCCCTAAGGACAGCACAGAAAAGACCAGGCAGGGCAAACAGCCCAGCAGGTGATACCCTGGGACAAAGCTCAAGAAAAACAGTGCATGTTATCAGTCAGGTATCAGCTGGACTCCCTTCTGAACAACAATCCTTGGATGTCTTCTGAATCTATGGAGAAAGAACTCAAAGGGTGTCACACCAGGATCTAGCGAATTGCCTAACCTTCCATGATTTATATTTTTACAATAGTTATACTAGCCTAGTTATCTTTGTCCTGAACATTTCTCTTATCCAATCTGGGACCTCTTACTAAACAGACAACTTAGAATTCACCTTACTCTGTGCTGACTTCACTGCCTGTGCAGATGTTCCCGCGCTGGCTCCAGCATGGCCGTCTCCTGTGCCTCCTCCCTAGCACTGCTGCCCTCTTTCCCAGATCCCGGAGTCCCTGAGCTTATTAAAGCCGTATGCAACCTCCCCAAGTGCATGTGTACTGAGTACAGGCCAATACCCACATACACATAAAACAGTCTGCTTCCATGACCTTGGATTCATCAACAGATCTCCCTCCCCCTAACCCTGCCTGAGCCAGAAGTTCCTGTATCCCAAGCTGGCCTCAAGTCTTCTCTGTAGCTGAGGGCGAGCTTCAGCTTTTCATCTCCCAGTCTCTAACTCCACAGGGCTGAGATCCTCTGAACACATCCACATGAAAACATCAGTACACCTCACACCCCCTTCCCTTTTTTTTTTTTCAGAGCTGGGGACTGAACCCAGGGCCTTCAAGCACTCTACCACTGAGCTAAATCCCCAACCCCTCGATCCCCTTCTTTGAGTAGCTCCTGATGTCGTGGAACTCAACTGTTTAACCAGGATGGTCTTGAACTCAGAGAGAGATCCGTCTGCCTCTGAGTACTGAGATTAAAGGTGTGGGCCACCATTGCTTAGCTCTCTAATTTATTTTTATTTTTAAAATGATTTATTTTTATTTTAGGTACATTGGTGTTTTGCCTGCATGTATGTCTATGTGAGGGTATCAGACCCCTGAAATAGGAGTGAATAGTTACGAGCTGCTGTGTGGGTGCTGGGAATTGATCCATGTCCTCTAGAAAAGTAGCCAGTGCTTTGAGCCACCTCTCCAGCTCCCTATTTTTTTTTTTAAAGATTTATTCATTTATTATATATAAGTACACTGTAGCTGTCTTCAGATACACCAGAAGGGGGCATCAGATCTCTTTACAGATGGTTGTGAGCCACCATGTGGTTGCTGGGATTTGAACTCAGGACCTCTGGAAGAGCAGTCAGTGCTCTTAACCACTGTGCCATCTCTCCAGCCCCCAGCTCCCTATTTTTAACAGCAAATACATTTTTGGAGGTGTTAGACACAGAACACAAGGTCTAGGACATAAAAGCCACCGAGTTTCAACCAGCCTTGTTCCATTATCTATGACAATAGTATCCTTTGTTGTTTTACTGACTTTATTGTGTGTGTATCATGTGCATGCAGGAGTGAGCCTATGGAGTCCATGAGTGCATCGGAATAACCTGAATAACAGATAGTTGGTTGATAAACCAGCTCAACAGTCATTTTATAGTAAGGACAAACAGAAACCATCTCTGTAGGGTTAGGTTCTTTAAAACCTATTTTAAATGTTTTAATTTCTCTTCTAGTCCATTACCCACCAAGGTAGTAGAAAGGCAAGGTTAATAGAGCAAAGAAGGATACAGACCTGTTTAGGAATAGATGTTGGAGCAAACCTAGTCCGTGTTGTCAGGACACCAGCAGTGTAGTGTACACCAATAAGTAGTGGCAGGACTCGACAATACAATTTACGAATTAGTAATGGTGGTTTGATCTAGAAGAAATCCTAAGGCCTAATAGGCCCGAATCTGCAGCAGTGGCAGGAGCTGCCAGACCACCAGAGGGTTTCTGGTCTCTGCGAAGTCAGACAAACGAATACCAGCAAAGAATGGCAAGGCGCACCGATGCCGTCCAGCATCAGCCATGTTTGCTGGGCTACATTTATACCCTCCCTAAGCATGTGTTCTCTCCAGCATCCGCTCTAGTCAAACAGCACATGTCTTTTTTTCCAGGCTGCCTCCAGAAAAATGCCATGTGTCTGTTCTCAGCAAAACATCTTCTCACATGTCTGTTTTAGCAAAAACATCCACTCATAAGAGTTTTCAGAAAAACATCAAATGACACAAACGAGTCTTTAAAGAAAGCAGAATTTACATCTGTTTCTGAAGGTGTTATGACTGCCTGCTATAGTTCTTTTGCTTCAGGAGGTTGTTAAAATTGTCTTGCAATCCAACTTTTGTGTCAAAAGGTTATAGCCACCTGTTGTTATGACTGCCTTACAACCATATCTTTGTTCCAGAAGGTTAGGACCAACTTATTTGCCAGCCAAATCCTCCATTTGGAAATTCCCTACCCCTAGCTATAAAAACCTTGTTTTCCCCACGTCCAGTGTTGACCTCTTGCATCCAGTCTTCAGGGGGGTGGCAGCCCATGTACACAAATAAAAAAGCTTACCTAAATTAATTTGGCCACAATGATTTGGTCTCTCTCACATCTTTGGGATAAACAGTTGTGAGAGGGGTGGGTGGGAGTGGGAGCATCTTCATGGAAGACGGGGAGAGGGGGTGGGCGAGGGGGGAAAGGGGATAACATTTGAAATGTAAATGCATAAAATATCCAATAAAAAAAAAACAAAAACCCAGACAGAGTTGTGAGCTATCACATGGGTGCTGGGAGTCGAATCCAGGTCCTCTAGAAGGGCAGCCAGTGCTCTTAGCCTCCCAGTCACCTCTCCAGTTTCTATTCTTTTGAGACTCGGTGTGGTGTCATCGTCATACATACCATCCTGGGCTGGGCTGGAACTTGCTATCCACAATATGCTGGTCTCAAACTCAGAGCTGTCTACCTCTCTCTATTGAGTCCTAGGATATAAGGCGAGAGCCGTCCTGAGCTCACATCCTTTTTCCGTTTGTTTTTTTTTTTTTTTTTTGGTTCTTTTTTTCGGAGCTGGGGACCGAACCCAGGGCCTTGCGCTTCCTAGGCAAGCGCTCTACCACTGAGCTAAATCCCCAACCCCACAACATGTGATTTTTAAAGATTTGTTTGTATTATATCTCATGTGTATGAATGTTTTGCCTATGTGTATGTATACGCACCAGGTACATGCCTGGTATCCATGGAGGTCAGAAAGGGGCATCACATCCTTTGGAAATGGAGTCATAGGTGTTTGTGAGTAACCATATGAGTGCTGGGAATCAAACCCAGGTCCTCTGCAAACACAAGTGGTTTAACCCCCAAGCCATCTCTTCAGCATCCCCCCTGCTTTTTAAACAAGTCATCTTTGATGTGTATGAGCACTGTGCTTATGTGTATGAATATGCGTGCACCACAAGCACATCTAGTGCCCCTGGAGGCAGGAAGGTAGCAGCTCCCTTGGAACTGCAAGTACAGAGGACTGTGAACCTCCCAGTAGGTGTTGGGAACTGAACCTGGGTGCTCTGTAAGAATAGCAAGTGCCCCAAATCTGCTCTCCTCAGCATTTGCTCTGAACCACTAAAACCACATCTCCAGCCCCATCAGTTAATTCTTAAAACCCTTCCTAACTAGGGGAAATCAGTATTTTAAAAAGATGTATTTTGACTTTATGTGTATGAATGGTTTGTGTGTATAAATGTGCTCCATTTGTGTGCTGGTGTCCACAGAAGCCAGAAGATGGTCTTCCATCAACTCCTGGAACTGGAGCTAACAATGCTGTCAGCCAACTGAACCTGGGTCTCCTCTGGAAGAACAGCAGTGTCCCTCAACAAGGAGCACATCTCCAGTCCTGTTTCGGTTTTTTTTTGTCTTCTTTTTTTTCCGGAGCTGGGGACCGAACCCAGGGCCTTGAGCTTGCTAGGCAAGCGCTCTACCACTGAGCTAAATCCCCAATCCTGTTTCTGTTTTTTTGAGATAGTGTTTTCTCTATTTTATATTCCTTTGTGCCCTGGTATTTACTATGTGTAAACCAGGTACTTCTCTGCTTCTGAACTGGTGGGGTCAGAGGTGGGAACCACCATACCCAACTTCCATTTTTTTTTTTTTTTTTGGTTCTTTTTTCGGAGCTGGGGACCGAACCCCCAACTTCCATTTTTTGAGACAAGGCGTTATAGGATGGCTTTATATCCAAAGATGGCCCTGGTCTCCACCTTCACCATGCTGTGGTTACAGGTCTGTGTGACCAGGGCTGGCTTCGGGGATTAAAAACCGGGGCTTTATGGATGCCAAGAAAGCATTCTACCAACTGAACCAGCCTCCAGGATGGCTTTGAAACAGACTCTGATTTAACACAGAAGCTCATCTTCAGCCTGTCTAGAATTGAATTTTTTTAAGACTTGTCTTCTTTTATGTGTAAATGAAAAATTGAAACTAGGGCTGTCAAGATGGCAGAGGGTAAGAGCACTTGCTGTTCTTCCAGAGGTCCTAAGTTAAATGTTGGTTCATAACCTTCTATACTGTGATCTTCTGGCATATGTACATAAATACAGGCACAATACTGTATATATAATAAATAAAGGGGCCTTCAGTGTTACAGAGCACAAGCAGATGACTTGGTGAGGAAAAGTCTTCACTGGCTAAACCATCTTGCTGGCCCAATGATATTAAAAAATTAAAACCAAAAAACATCACCATTGGGGTTGGGATTTAGCTCAGTGGTAGGCGCTTGCCTAGGAAGTGCAAGGCCCTGGGTTCGGTCCCCAGCTCCGAAAAAAAAAAAGAACCAAAAAAAAACAACAACAAAAAAAAAAAAACAAAAAAAAAACCCCATCACCATTGACAAAACTCCAAAGGCAAAAGCACTTGGGAGGGGGGCAGAGACAGACAGACTGCTGGACGCCCGCCCCCAGGACTGGACCAGCGCATTTGGTACATTAGAGCTCCTAACCCCCAGCCAGCTCTTCAGCTCCTTTCTTGAGACCTTTATCTTTGTTTTCTTCAGTCCTTTGTTTATGAGCCAACACCCTTTGTTCAGCTCATTAGAAAACTTACTTTTGGGCTGCAGAGATGGCTCAGTGGTTAAGAGCACTGACTGCTCTTCCAGAGGTCCTGAGTTCAATTCCCAGCAACCACATGGTGGCTCACAACCATCTGTAATGAGATCTGATGCCCTCTTCTGGTGTGTCTGAAGACAGGGACAGTGTACTTATGTATACTAATTAAATAAATCTTTTAAAAAAAACTTAAAAAAAAAAAAAAAACCCAAAAAAACTTATGTTTCAGAGAAGAAAGTGTTGTCCAATAAGAGCCAACCAGGATCTTGTAACTTGGGGCGGGGCTTAGCCCAATGGTAGTGATGAAGCACCTGCCCATCATGCACAAGTCCTTGGCTACCACAGCTTCCCCATCCCAAACCGTCCAGGTAAGCTTCAGGGCTTGCAGCTGACAGAGTGGCAAGAGCATGTGCTGTTTGAGTGTGGGGACCTGACTTTGCTTCCTAGCACCCATGGAAAAAGCAGGTGTGGCTGCACACCCTGGAGCGTCAGCAATGAGGTGGGGGAGGTCACTGGATTGTCAGGTCATGTAGGATGCTCACAGGCAGAAAGAAGACAGTACTGTGCAGAGGTCCCGGCCCACTGTGTACATGTCTACAGCACATATGTGGTGGATGCTCGCCGCCGCAGGTACTTACTTGAGGTTTTCTAACTCCTGTTTCCTCAGGGGAGAAGACGGTGGAGCAGGAATGAGCTTATCTCCATCATGGCTTTTACTGCTGAATAGAGAAAGACTCTCAGGGCTGACAAGAAACAAACGAGTGTACAGTTTGCTTTCCCGTTCCCACTCCACCACACCAACCCAGTTCTGACAACAGACATGCTAACTTCATACAACCCTACTGTACTACCAACTCTGTCCTACCGCATCGTCCCTAGTCCTTAACAGTACTTTACCCAGTCTCTAGCTGCAAACACCTCACTTAAGTACCTCCGCACAGTCACTCAGCTTCAAAATGTTTTTCCTTTTTCCTTTCCTTTCCTTTCCTTCCCTTTCCTTTCCTTTCCTTCCTTCTGTCTTGTGTTTTTTTTCCAGACAGGGTTTCTCTGTGTATCCCTGGCTGTCCTGGCACTCACTCTATCGACTAGGTTATGGCCTCAAACTCAAGAAGAGATCCACCTGCCTCTCCCTCCCAAGTGCTAGGATTAAAGGTGTGCACCACCACTGCCCAGCTCAAAATTCCTTTAGTAAGTAAGCTGGGGTTGTGGTTCAGTTGATAGAGTGTATGTCTAACATGCATGAAACCCTAGGATCTATTCCCGGCACTGCATAAGCCAGGCATAATGGTGTGTGTCTTAAATACAAAGATATAGGAAGTAGTGGTCACAGGGCTAGAAGCTCAAGGCCACCCTCAGTTACCTAGTGTAACTGGTCTGTGTGAGATCTTGTCTTAACTTTTCTATAATGAATATTTATAAATTTGTAATAATCAAGAAGAGAGTGTTGTAACAGAGAAACAGTTTGAGGGTGATATGTAGAGAGCAGACCTTCTAGCTGGGCATGGTGGCTCACACCTCTGATCCAGCAGCACCAGGGAGGCCGAGGCAGAAGGCTCATTACAAATCTGAAGCTGACTTGCAAATAGGAAAAAAAAAAAAAAAAAGCTTTTCTTTTTCTTTCTTACTTTTTAGTTTGTCTTTTTTTTTTTTTTTTTTTTTTTTTTTTGGGACAGGGCCTTTAACAGCCCTGGCTATCCTGGAACTCAAGTTGTAGACCAGGCTGACCTGTCTGCCTCTGTCTCCTAACTGCTGGGACAAAAGGTCTGTGCCACCATATCTGCCTGGCACTTTTTTTTTTAAAAAGATTTATTCATTTATTATATATACGTACACTGTAGCAGTTTTCTGATACACCAGAAGAGGGCATCGGATCTCTTTACAGATGGTTGTGAGCCACCATGTGGGTGCTGGGAATTGTAGTCAGGACCTCTGGGAGAGCAGTCAGTGCTCTTAACCACTGAGCTGTCTCTCCAGCCCTGGCTGGCACTTTAAAAAAAAAAAAAAAAAAACATTTTAAAATGTGTGTATGTTCGGTCCCCAGCTCCGAAAAAAAAAGGAAAAAAAAAAATGTGTTTATGTGAGTATTTGTGGCTGTACATGTGCTATGGTGCACAAATGGCTGCCCGCCTACCTCTGCCTCCCAAGTGCTTGGGTTAAAGGCAGATTCCACCTCACCCCAGGTTGGCTTCTAATATTCAATAAATACTAAAAAAATTGCTGTCTCTGACACCCACAAGACTTTCAAATATTCCTGCTGTTAACCTAATGGTATTTCTTCAGTCAGGGTTTTGTTACACATCCTAGGTAGTACACAAGTGTCCTTCTGCCTCCCAGAGCTGGGCCACAGGTATGCGCCACCACACCGGCTCTGGCCTCAGAGCTGCTCCTTTAAGAAATAAGAGTCTATTTTGTCTCAAAGCGCTCTGCTCTCTTAGCCTCTATTTCTCTTCAGAAACCATCTTCTTTGGTATGAGTGAATTTTGGAACTGCTGGATGAAGCTTGGGAAGCTATCTAGAGGACAGACAGACAACAGGCTTGCTGAAGAAGTCCTGAAGGACTTTTGCCAAGGGGAGGTGGGGGTGCATTGTCTAGATTTTTGTAGAGTAACTTGAGAAGAGGGAACCTCAATTGAGACAAGGCCTAGAGGCAAGTCTGTGGGGCACGTTCTTGACTGCTTTCTGATACAGAAGGACTCATCCCACTGTGGGTGGTGCCACCCTGGACAGATGTTTCAGGGTTGTGTAAAAAAGCAGAGAGAGCTCTGGGAAGCAAGCCATGTAGAATAAGTCTGTTCTTTCTCAGCTTCTGCTTCAGTTCCTGTTCTAATTTCCCTCAACAACAGTATGCGATCAAGACCAAACCCTTCCCTTCCTCTGATGGGCTGATTAAGATTGCACTTTTAGACGCATTTATCTGAACGCTCCAGTGTACAGGGCGCAGTAGTATTTAAAGGGATTAGGAGATGTGGCCGGGTTGGGGGAAGTGTGTCACTATGGTAGGCTTTGAGTTCAAAAGCTCAAGTCAGGTCCCAGCATCTCGCTCTTCTGCTGCGGTGGATACAGATGTAGAATTGAGCTACTTTCTCCAGTGCCACGTCTGTCTGTCTGGGCGCCGCCACACTCCCTACTATGACCAGAATGAACTAAGCCTCGGAACTGTAAGTTGCCATGGTGTCTTAAGATACTTCCCAAGTTGCTTTTGGCCACAGTGTTCGCCACAGCAGTGAAGAGCGACAGGACAGAGGTGAGAAGAATGGGTACCTGCACGTCTCACTGCTCTCGCTGCTTTCCGCATTTCCTCCAAGCTGGCTGCTGCTCTTGGAGCCGTTTTCCTGCTTTGGATCTTGCTGTTCTTCAGGTAACAGCAACAAGGCATTTCTGAGACAGATGGCTGCAAACTCCACACTGGCTACAGGAATGGCTGAAGACTGCCCATCGCTTCAAAGAACAAGAGAAATAAGCTGAACGGACTGTAGAAAAATAAACCCGACTTTCCCGCTATAAGGAATCATTAACTGTTAAGGTGCAAGCCTTTAATCTCAGCACTCGGAGGGAGAGGCAGGCTGACCTCTGTGAGTTCAAAGTCAGTCTGGTCTACACCTCCTAATCTTTTTAAATAGTACCACTCCCTGTTGACTAAGACAGAGAAATCCTATCTCAACAAAATAAAACAAGATGGGGGTTGGGGATTTAGCTCAGTGGTAGGCGCTTGCCTAGCAAGCGCAAGCCCTAAGGTTGCCCCCCAGCTCGAAAAAAAAAAAAAAAAAAAAAAAAACAAAAAACAAAAAAAAACGAGATGGAGGGTTGGGGATTTAGCTCAGTGGTAGAGCGCTTGTCTAGGAAGCGCAAGGCCCTGGGTTAGGCCCCAAGCTCCAAAAAAAAAAACAAAAAAAAAAAAAAAAAAAACCGAGATGGAATCATTAACTGTTACTGAACACTTTCTCTAATGGACAAAAAATTAACAGAAGCTGTTATAAGCAAACGGTAAAGAACCAGCCGAGGCTCCCTCAAGACATGAAGTACTGTAAACATTCATAAGAGGAGGGTGGGATCAATACTCCGCACTGTCAAGACCAATGCAAGAGAACTAACTGTAGACGACGCCCTGAGAACAGAGGGTAGAAAAGGCCCGTGATGAATGCGAAGGCTGTGGGGTGGGCAGAGAGAGCTCGGCGGTTAGGAGCACCAGCTGTTCTTTCAGAGTGACTTCCAGCACCCACATGGTGGCTCAGAACTCTGTGTAACTCTGTTCCAAGAGACACATGCCCTCTTCTGAACTCCATGGGGATCAGGCATGCAGATGGTACACATAAATGCCCAAAAAATAACCCCTCCCTCCAAAAAAAAGCCTTAAAAACTAAGTCAGCACATGGGTCAACATTGTTTTAATGTTTTTGTTTGTAAATATTTTTTTTTTCTTTTTTCTTTTTTTTCGGAGCTGGGGACTGAACCCAGGGCCTTGCGCTCGCTAGGCAAGCGCTCTACCACTGAGCTAAACCCCCAACCCCTTGTTTGTAAATATTTTTAATCAGAGGTTGGCTGAATCCTTGGATGGGAACTCACAGACAAGGGTAAAGGAGCAGCAACTCTCTAGGAAGACAAAGGAGACACAAAAATGCCCTCTTCTGGACATCCTGATTCATGGCAGTGACCAGTCTGCTTCCTTAGGATCGGGACAGTTTCAGCGCCCACAGTTATACTAGATTATGATTACAGTTGACAGACAGTGTGGGCCTGTCTACTGATGCAGCAATAAAATGTTACCACAGAGCAATTCCTCCCATGAAATGATCAAGGCCAAGCTACTTCCCACTAAAACCTCAGCACTAACAGTACTATTACGGAGGCACACTGGCTCATGGTAAAATACTTACTTGTAGACAGTGTTCTGAATAGACTGTGATGCCAGAACTATTTTACGGTGATACCCTTGACCAACAATAGACTGTACAATTCCCTTTTTTGTGGGAAGACCTTTGGTTTCTTGCTCAGAAGTCTAAAAAACGAAAAATATTTAAGATAAAATGTAAAGAAATAGCATAAAATATGATCAATTAATTTATAATTATGTTTTTTAAAAAGACTTATTTATTTTATATATGAGTACACTGTAGCTGTCTTCAGACACACCAGAAGAGGGCATCGGATCTCATTACAGATGGTTGTGAGGCACCATGAGGTTGCTGGGATTTGAACTCAGAACCTCTGGAAGAGCAGTCAAGTGCTCTTAACCACTGAGCCATCTCTCCAGCCCAAATTATTATGTTTTATAAATGTTTGCCTGTTGATATGAATATGTACCACATGCTCCTGGTGCCTGTGGAAATCAAACAGAGCCTTGGATTCCCTGAGCTACAGGCAGTTGTGTACCATGCAATTACTATCAACCTACCCTGGGCTCTTTGCAAGAGAGACAAGTGTCCACCTCTCCAGCACCAAATTTTAGAATTATTATTATTTTTAAAAGGTTTATTTATTTCATGTATGTGGGTACACTGTTCGGCCTTCTTCAGAAGAGGGCATCAGATCTCTTTACAGATGGTCGTGAGCTACCATGTGGTTGCTGGGAATTGAACTCAGGACCTCTGGAAGAGTAGTCAGTGCTCTTAACTGCTGAGCCATTTCTCCAGCCCAAATTTTAGAATTATTAAAAGTGTGTATTTGTGTGTGTGAGACAGGGTTTTGTTTTTTTGTTTTTCTTTTTTCTTTTTTTCAGAGCTGGGGACCGAACTCAGGGCCTTGGGCATGCTAGGCAAGCGCTCTACCACTGAGCTAAATCCCCAACCCCTGAGACAGGGTTTTGTTCTGTAGCACAAGCTGGTCCCAAACTTGCAATCCTCCTGCTTCAAACTCCCGTGTGCTAGGATTACTGTCATAGCCACGTTGTGAAACAACATGTTCCCCACTGTATTTGTATGTGTGATGCACATGTATGTGTAATGCACATGTGCCTATTTGTGAGCCTGGAGGCCTGCAGGTAACACATGGAGATGTGCTAGGTTTTTCTTCTATTTTTTGAGGCAGAGCCTCTCGGCAGAACTGTGGTGGTTTGAATAGGTATGGCCTCCATAGACTCATGTCTATGAGTGCTTGGCCATAGGGTATGACACCATTAGGAGGTGTGGCCTTCCTGGAGTGGGTGTGGCTTTTGTGGAGGCTGGCTTTGAGGTAATAGATGCTCAAGCTATGCCCAGTGCGGTACAGAACCTTCTGCCTAAAGGCTTTTGTAAAAACTTTTTTAAAAACTAAGGTACAGGAGAGATGACTCAGTAGTTTAGAGCACTTGCTGCTCTCGCAGAGGATCCCGGTTATTTCCAGCACCCACAGGGTAACTCAAATTTCAGAGGCTTTGATGACCTTTTCTGACCTCTGTGGGCTGCACACGAACATGGTGCGTACATATATAAGCAGGGAAAACACTTATATACATAAAAATAAACCTTACCAATAAAAACCCAAAGTACAGGGCTAAAGAAGTAGCTCAGTGGTTGAGTACTCTCCCGTTACGCACAAGGCTCTGAGTTGGAAACAGAACTCGTACATACGTCATGCTTGCTCACAGGCCTACCCTCCCTCCCCACCCCTCTCTCAATAACTTCTGAGAGCATTAGTCCCCTCTCTGCTGCTCTCACATCAACCACTCAAACACTGGGTGCGAAGCTGCACAAAGGCTTCCTTTAAACCCTGCCTCTTTCCCCTGCTCGTCAGAAAATGGTGCTCAGGGAAGAACCTCAACGTCCTACGGAACCTATGGCGGGCAGGGGTGCCAGGAGAGCCTTAGGGAGCCAACAGCTTCACATCCCAAGGGAACGTGGGGAGAGGGGAGGGGAACCCACACCCCTGGTGGTTCTTATTTCACCTGCTTCACACTGACCCCGCTCAACCAGAGACTCAGAGGCTGCTACCAACCTGGAGATAACAACTCAGGGCAGCCCATCTTCAGACACTGAGGACCAGTGTGTCAGAGAGGATACGAGACTGTCATGTGAGTCACTGGAGGGAGTGCTCTACTCCTGTCCACACTCACCTGTCAGAACGAGCTGTTCTCTGACCACCCGGACACAGGCCATCCTCATGCTCTCAGATGGCACAGCCTAAGCCCAGCAGGAGCCACCACTGTTCTGACACAGACGCCTCACTGGCATCAACCCTTTGCCAAGAATTAAGCAAGCAACTGCGAGCAGAAGACTTACATTCAGTGGTGGTGAAAAAGGAAATGAGATCTTAGATTCCCAAGTATCTTTTGCTTTCCCTGTAACAAGTGTAGAAGAGAAGAAATAGAGGTTCAAAGAGCTACACATCAGTGCTCACCCCTTTATTGGCAGCAATGCAGCACTCCGCCAGCCGGAGCCAAAGACGAGGATTCGCGTGGTACACCTGAACAGCTTCAATCAGACACTCAAAGGCAGCAAGAGGCCTCCCGACGTGCAGCAGCTGGATCCCACAGTTGTACAGCAGCTCATACCTTTTGTTGGCCAGCAATGTACACATGGGTCTTCCAGAAAACTTTTTGCCTTGTGAGAGAATTTGGAGAATAGATCATATTAAGGTTCTGTTGTACTGCAGGCCTTTGTTCTCCCGAGTAAACACGCCCATGTTTAGTACTAGTAACTCCAATGTGAAACTCTAACAGCTCTTTCCAAGGGGGTTTCCCAATACCTAACTCCTCAAGTACCTGCCAGTCACTTCAGATGTCTGTGCTAGGAAGGACAGAGATGTCCTTGTGTATGTCAGCTCTTCTGGCAGTGTTGCTTCAGGGAGCCAAAGAGCTGAGGTGTGCCACTGGCTTTCTGAACCTTACAGCACCTTGCCCTACTTCAGACTGCTTGGCCATTTTGTTTCCACTTGCTACACTTTTTGGTGACCGAGTCTACAATACAATCACTTGCCACTCAAAATATATTCTTTTTTTTTTTTTTTTTTCTTTTTCCAGAGCTGAGGACCAAACCCAGGGCCTTGCGCTTGCTAGGCAAGCGCTCTACCACTGAGCTAAATCCCCAACCCCTCAAAATATATTCTTCAGCAATTGAATAGGTGTTTAAGATTTTTTTTTTCTTTTTTTCGGAGCTGGGGACTGAACCCAGGGCCTTGCGCTTGCTAGGCAAGCACTCTACCACTGAGCTAAATCCCCAACCCTGGTGTTTAAGATTTTAAAAATTAGAAAGTTGCTTGATTTTAAGCATTTCTGATCAAAGATCCATATAATCTGAATGTAAATTACAAAGTTCAGCAAGTTGCTTTAAGGCTGTCAGACTTGTGAAGTTCTGCCAACAATTTATAATACTGCTAGCCCACAGTCAAGAAACCCTAGGGACTAATCAGAACTGGATGACACACCATGCAGGATTACTGATTCACATCATAACAAACTGAAGTAATGGAATTTTTTGGTCTTTTCTACCCCTCACCCCCATGTCTACGTGCTTTCACATGTGTACTTGTGTGTACATGTGAAGCCCAAGCTTGAGGTCACGAATCTTCCTCAATCATCCTTTTGTCTTATTCTTGAGGTGGGGTCTTTTAATTAGACTGAAGCTCCCTGACAGAGCTCGCCAGCTTGCTCCAGGGACTTACATTTTTGACTGGATGATTGCTACTTCTTTGATTATGACATCTTAAAGCAAAACTTGTCTCATCCTCCAAGCCCTGAATGTCCCCTCCAGCCCCAGATCCCTTCCCCAATGCTTGTTCTTTCTCCATGTGTATCCAGCAGGACACTGCCGGTCCCCAGTGCGAGTTTACCTGGATCGGTGTTACCCGCACTGAGCTGGGCGCAGACATTGTCATTTTCCTGCAGAGCCTTCTTGAAGTAGAAAATCCCCAAATTGTGCTTGCTCATGGCAAAATGGATACAACCAAGATTATTCCAGAACATGCATCTCAAGCACTCACCTGAAAACAACACAGACAACTTTACCCAGAGAATGTGTCTTTGCAGTCCCCCATGCAAACAGCAGACCTAGTTGCTGTCAGTTAGCTAACCTATTTGGAAAGTCACTTAGTCCCTACAGGGCAGTTCATGAGGCACAGTGAAAACCCAAGGGCTGGACAGGGTGACACCCTGTCTTGCTGGATTTCTAAAACAACCCTGAATACTTTTTTATTCATCCTATTTTTTTTTTAGCAAGTGACAAAAACAACTTATTATACATGCCATACATCCCACTGAAACCCTGAAACCCTGACAAACGCAATCTGTAAAGCACCTAGACATGGGAAGCTGGAGTTTAGCTCAATGGTAGAGCTGGCTTAGCATGCATAAGGTCCTAAGTTGAACATGCACACACATGGAAACAGCTAGGATACATTAAATGGAGAATAGCAGGGAGAATGTATGCAGTAAAACAGTCTACAAACCCTGCTTCATCTTAAGCCTAAGTAAGTGTCCCCTCTATTTACACCATCTGTCCACCTACCATCCATCATATCACCAACCACCTCAGACAGGACTGTGCAGAAAAGGCTGGCCTCGTCTCAGCTCTCTCTAGTTGAGAGTGACCTTCTAATTCTCTTGCCTCTACTACCCAGAGGGTAGGGATCACAGACAAATACCTGGTTTGTGTGGTGCTGGAGATGAAAGCCAGGGCTTTGTGTATGACAGAGAACTCTATCGACTGGTAGGACCCTAGCACTGTTCTCCTTATACTAAGAGGGTCTTGCACCAGTCCTGGTGGCTTACAACTCACTATGCAACTGAGGCTGGCTTGGGACTTCTGGCAATGTCTCTGCCTCAGTCTCTGGAATGCAGGGATCACAGGTGCCATCTGTCGTACCCAGCTGGCATTATTCTTAGTTATGCATTATCTCATCTGGTCTATCAGTTGCCCCTATCTAGTAAGTCAGAGACTGTCACAGAAGCCTTTGTCACATGCTTTAAATACTAATGCCTACTAACAGTTGTCACTTGTTCTGTGACTTAATCATTCATATATATATATATTTTTTTTTTTTTTTTTTTTTGTTTTTTGTTTTTTTGTTTGTTTGTTTCAAGACAGGGTTTCTCTGTGTGGCCCTGGCTGTCCTGGAACTTGCTCTGCAGACCAGGCTGGCCTCCAACTCATATGGATCTCTTCCTCTCGAGTGCTGGGACTAAAGGTGTGTGCTATCACATGTTTGTGGTTAATCACAAAAACTGAACACTCTTTTGTGGTTGAATCTTTAGCTATCTCTCCAAGATTGTGGGTAATGTTTGAGCAAGCCTTCTTCACCACAAAGTAGGGTATTCACCCCAGTTTTCTTCTGCACTTTTATTTTTAGTCTGCATTGGTGCTTTGCCTGCATGTATGTGTATGTGAGGGTGTCAGATCTTGGAGTTATAGAAAATTGTGAGCTGCCATGTTGGTTCTGGGAATTGAACCCAGGTCCTCTGGAAGAGCAGTCAGCACTCTTAATCACTGGGCCATCTGTGCTTTTATTTTTACATTCCAATGCTTTACCTTGGTAGATTTTTTTTTTCTTTTGATGAAAATAACCTAACTTAGCCTTCACTTTCTAAATGAGCATTCCAAAACCATTTCCTGAGCCTGTGTGGTGGCAGAGTGACAGAGCATGCATGCCTATAATCTTTGCACTTGCAAGGTGAGGGCAGCAGCAGCGAAGTTCCTTGGTTACACAGCAAGTCAAAGGTAGCCTGCTGTATGTGAATCTGGGCATGATGTTTCACACTTTAATCCCAGTAGTAGGGAGGTAGAATGAGTCAGATCTCTGAGTTTGAGGCTGGCCAGAGCTGTACAGTGAAACTCTGTCTCAAAACAAAAGAAAATTACTAGTTAATAAACGTAATAACTAGCATGACTACTTTATCCTCATGACACAAAACACCAGATTAAGATGAGTTGTTAACAGGATACTCACTGCCGAATTACCAAGGCTGTGTAGGCGCTGAGCTTTAAATGAGGCAGTACTATTAAGAAGAGAAGGGGACAGTTTTCTTTTACCTGTTTTCATGAAGCCTGGATGCTCGGCAATGTTTGAACTATTTAACAGCTTCACTGCTTTTCGATAATTGCCCCTTAAGTACTCAAAATTGCTTTTAAGAAACAGGGAAGGTGCGGACTGTAAAGGAATATGAAAGTGATTTAGAGTTTGTTTTCGTTGTCTTCTGCACTATTGTCACACTGCTGTCCACGGAAGCGTTTACGACAAAATCACTAAGCTGAGTCAGCCACAGAAAACAATTCCTAAACGCTCACTGACCTGCTGTCTTTTTAAAATACCAACATCTCAAAGAGTTGAGTGGCCACCTAAAAAAAAAAAATCACTAACACGCATACACAGAGTATCAACAAACTGTCTTCATTCTCTGCATCCTCCTGCGCCCAGCCTGCTCCATGTTCAATATGTTCAAGTGATCTTCTGCCTAAGCCTCTTAAGTCGTTGAATACAAGCACAGAACCTTGGGCCTGGCCTAACTGAAAGTCAGTTTTACAGCACAAACTAGGACTTTTGTTTTAATGGTTATTGCAAAATTGATGGCCATGGTAGTCTGAATGAAAACGCCCCATAAACTCACCCCCAGTCAGAGGAGTGTTACCGGGGTCAGGCTTTGGGGTTTAAAAGGCCTGTATCATTCCCAGACAGCTCTCTATTCCTTGTGCTCCCGGATCAAATGCAAGCTCTCAACTACAACTCCCCACACCTGCCTAAGTGGCAACCTCCCTGCCACAAGGGCTCTCTTCCTCAGCACTGTGAGCCCCAGACTGGACAACTCATCTTGGAGGTTGTCTTGGTTATGGTGTCTTCTCAGAGCAGAACAGTAACTATGAGAATGGTCTTCCCTGCTTCTTTTTGATTTTAAAAAACATTGTGTGGTGTGAATAAGAATGACCCCTCAGGCTCGAATTAGCAGGTGTGGTCTTGTTAAGGAAGTGTCACTGGGGGATGGGCTGAGGTTTCACAAGCTCAAGCCAGGATCAGTCTCTCTTCCTGCTGTCTGGGGATCCTGCTATAGAACTTGCAGCTACTTCCTCAGTGCCATGTCTGCCTTCGTGCCACCATTCTCCGGTCTCCCCACCATGTTGATTATGAACTAAACCTTAAAATGGTAAGCAAGTCCCAGTTAAATGGTTTCCTTTTACAAGTCGCCTTGGTCATGGAGTCTCTTTACAGCAATAAGGCACTAAGACAAAGCTAAGTTCTTTTTTACCTTATGTGTAAATGTGCAAGGGAGTGGACACATTGTGTATGGGTGTTTATGGAGACCAGAACAGGATGCCAGATCTCCTGGATCTGGGGTTTATAGCAGGTTGTGAGCCACACAACATGGTTGATGGGAACCAAACTCAGGTATCCCTGTAATAGTATAAATTCCCAATTACTGAGCAATCCCTCCAATCCCTCCAGCCTCCCCCCACCCCTTCCTTTTTTTTTTTCCCCTTTTCTTTTTTTTGGAGCTTGTGACTGAACCCTGGGCCTTGCGCTTGCTAGGCAAGTGCTCTACCACTGAGCTAAATTGCCAAACCCCCCCCCCCTTTTTTTTTTAAAAAAAAAACATGGTCTCACATAGGAACCCAAGCTGGTCTTGAACTTGCTGTCTAACCAAGGAAGACTTTGAACTTCTGATCTGACCAAGTCTACCACCCAAATGCTGATACTGTAGGTCAGGGACGCCACACCCAAGCATTTTATTTTTGTGCACACTATGGAGGGACGTCTTTTTCGTTTTTAAGATTTTATTTTCACTTTCAATTACTATATGATGAGAGTGATAGTCTGTATACTAGAGTCCAGAGCTATTGAAGGTAGAGGAGGGTTTAGATCCCCTGGAGCTGGAGTAACAGGCAACTGGGAGCTGCCTGATGTGGGTGCTCACATTGCAAGAGCAGTGAATGCTCTTAACTGCCAAGCCATCTCTACAGCCCTTGCTTTTAACATGGGCACACTTCAGCCCAGGCTAGCCTTGAATTCCTAATCCTCCTGCCTCCACCTCTCAAGTGATAGAACTGTATTCCCCGTGTGTGTGTGTGTGTGTGTGTGTGTGTGTGTCTGAGTCTGAGTGGTGCTAGGCCAGTGTTGTATTACTGAGCTGTCCCCAATCTTTCTCCTTTCTTAGGATTCAACTTTCATTAATTCCCAATATCCAGTTATTCTTGCAAGTATAAAAAGAAACTATGCTACCATATGAACAGAAGAAATTCCAAACAAAGTTTTGTTTGCAGTTACCAATCTTTCTATTCCAAAATTCTTGGCAAGGATTTTTGTATCACTCTCATTAAATCTTCACACTAGAGGGGCCTCCAGAGAGAACTGATTTAGAATGCAAATGCCGCAAAGGTCTGGACACTGTACTTTGTGAAGCACCATCCCAGGAGTTATTTACTCACTCAGAAACACGCTCTCCATCTATGGTCTAGTCCTTTCTCTCTGTCTGGACTTCTGTTGGCCCAGAGATCTGCTGGTCACTAAGTAACTGTAGTCTCAGGGTTATTCTAGGTAGAGGTACTTCAGATGTTCATGGCCTCAGGTACAAACAGTAAACTGCACAACAATGATCAGTTTTTGTTTTTTTTTTAAACAATGATCAGTTTTTAAAAACAAGATTTATAGGCTAGAGAGATGGCTCAGTGGTTAAGAGCACTGACTGCTCTTCCAGAGGTCCTGAGTTCAATTCCCAGCAACCACAGAGTGGCTTACAATCATATGTAATGGGACCTTACACCCTCTTTTGGTGTGTCTGAAGACAGTAACAGTATACTCACAAACATGAAGTAAATAATTTTTTAAAACAACAACAAAAACAAGATTTATTAGTTGGGTGGTGGTAGTGCACACCTTTAATCCCAGTACTTAGGACTCACTCCTGATCTACAGAGTGAGTTCCAGGACAGCAAGGGATATACAGAGTAACCCCATCTTGAAAGACTAAACCAAAACTAAAACCAAAACCAAACAGACAAAAAAAAACCAAAAAAAACCCACCAAAACAAAACAAAAAGCAGAAAACAAAATCAAGCAACAACCCCACCCTCCACAAAGAATCCCCAAGATTTCTTTACTCGAGTGTATGTGTGTACGTGTATGTACCTGTGTGTAGAGGCCACAAGAAAGCAACAGGTGTCCTACTCTCTTTCTCCCCATTCTGCTGAGTCTTCAGACTGGGTCTCCCCCTGAACTTGGAGCAATTTCCAATGGTAGGCTGGAAACCAGCAAGCCCAAAATCTTCCTGTTCCTCTCAGAGCTGGGGTTACAGACTGGTGTTTTATCTTTGCAAACTGACAAATCCTCGCAGTCTAACTAAGAAAGCCAGAAACTGACAACGGGGAGGAGCGTCCAGGAGGAACTTACATTTCCAGCTGTGTTCATGACAGACTTGATCTCCCTTTTGCATGCCTTCAGCGACTTCATCTGGATGTACCCTCTGACTTTGTACTGCAGGTGAGAACGGAGACACACAAGAGGGCGGGTCACTTACATGTGCTCGGCGCCAGCTTGGCTCGCCAGTCCAGGACAGTAAATCTCATTTGCATACAACAGGTCAAAGATAGTCACATGCAAATGCAACTTCAAAATTATCTTTGTTTCCTTTTTCTTTTCTGTGGTGCTGGGGATAGAAACTAAGGTTGCCCGCATGGCAATCCATCACTCTACTCCCAAGCAAAACCTACAAATTCGCATCTGCATAAGATAATTTTAAAATTTCATATATTACTTTATCATACACTGTAGGCTACTTCAGACTTATATACAGTAATTTATAGAAGTCACAATGTATATATCTCAAGCAAAATGTATTCAGAGGGATAACTGCGCTCTCAACTCCAAGCCTTTCAAGCAGGTAAGCACCCCAGTCAGTCAGTGGTCCTGGGCCTCTCGCACTGCCTCTCACAGACCCACCCTGAGTGTGCATACCTGGTGTATCTTGGACTTGGCAGCCTCTATCAGCGCTGCACTCTCAGCCTTAGGATTGGATCCGTCTTTGCTGCTGTTATTGCCAGTCTATGAAATAGGGAAACAAAATCAATCGCACAGCTCTGATGTACTGATTTCCAGGTGAGCTAGCATAAGTGCTCAAGTCAAGTGCCCAGAGGCCATTCCCAAACTGAACCCTCTGCAGAGCCCACTGCAGAGCCTACTCCTAGGGACTGAGAGTCATGTGGCATGCCTAACAGGAAACTCATGGATGAGCGCAACCATGGACCCATTTACAAGTCATAGGTGCCATTCAGACTAACCCTCTAAAACCCAACAGAGACCCTGTCTCCTTATGCCCTTCTCCACTATAAACACTACCAACACCGCTGAAGCCCTGCTTCCTTCCCCCACGGTCCTGACACTCAGACCCACTTTCCCTGCAGTGGGAAAATGTCATCCAGCCACTCCCCACACTTCCAGACACTGCTCCTTCCCTGGCTCTCCGCCAAGCCATTCACCCCATTGTGCTGTTGTTTCTGGTATGTCAGACTGCTTGAATGTTCAAATCAAATACTCAATTACTAGAGATGTCCCTAATTTTCTTCCTTTTTACCCAGGGATTCCTTGTATTCCACCCACCCCTTCCCAGCAGAGGGTCTGGAGGACAAGGACTGCCTGCAGTGTTCCTACACCGTCAGATCAGAACCTACCACATGCATCTACTGAACTAAGGCCTATTTCACCAAATATTACAAGTACCAAATACAAAATGAAATATTTTACAACACTAAGTTTAGGAATAATGCTGAGGGCACTCAACTGGAATCTCTAACACACGCCTGTTGGGTTGGAAAATGGCAAACATGCAAACCTTGATAAATGGGACATTTTTATAAGGCAGTGTACAGGGCAGGCAGACAAACACTGCGTCTCTGTGAATGCCGTCCCCATGAGCTGCAGGATATGTCACACAACAGACACTGGTCCCACTTCCAACCCAATGCCCGGCACTCACCTCGCTCTTCCCATTTTTGTTCCCGCTACCCTGTGAAATCATCTTTTCTAGGACGGCAAGAAGATGCAGCGCTTTCTCAGCTTGGTGGGTTAATATATACAAGTCTACGAGCAGAAAGCACACTGCTTGGGCAAATTTTTCTTCTGGCAAAACAAACACACAAATAGAAAAAGTTACAATCCAAGGGTGAGCATACATCTCTGCTTACCCTCAAACAGAACACAGCTCTGCAAAATGAAGCACATCTCCCTCAAGCAAAAGATGCCACTAAAGCCATGACTGGAAACAGCAGCTATCCCAGCACTGCCATTGTTCACTGGGTCTCCGGGCCTCTTCACGGGAGTGTTCTTTGCACCGTCTTTATAAAGTTCCCAGGGAGTGGGAAGAAGCCTCACTTCCAGTACTTGTGCATACCATTTAACTCCCAGTCTTTATTTATTCTAGTGTGATACTAGAATGTATGTGTGTGGGTGCATATATGTAACAGTATGCATGGCGGGTCAGAGGCTTTGATTACTGAATCTGAAAGTCCCTAGTTACTCTCTATGCTCTTAGCAGTACTTCACGGCATGCAGCTACCTCATCATGTCTGTGTTGCTCTTTCTTCAATAAGAGTGACAAGGGTCACAATTTCCCTTTTAGCTCACTGTTTCACCCTCAAACTCCAGAGCCATGCCTGGCTCACAACATTGGTCTGTGCACTCAACAAATATATCAGGGTTACAATTCGAATACTCTGGAAGAAGTCCAACTATAAAGACGGCAGAAAGCTCAGTGTCTGTGGAGAGGAGAGAAGACAGCTAGAAAACAGCATTTTAGGGCGGCCGCTGTCCTACCCAGTCAGTAAGGACTTAGTTCAGCACAAAATGTACATCAGGAGAAAATCCTAATGTAAGCTCCGGTCTGGGGGACTGCACTGTGTCCGTGTGGCTCCTGCTGTAACGTGCACACTGACACTAACCATGAAGGGACAGCTGTTGGAGGAGTTTCGCATGCTGACGGGAGGCAACAGGAGACAACTGCCCTTTCCTCTCAATTTTGCTATGAACCCAAAACTGCTCAAAAGAAGACAAAAACCAAATAAAACCCAAGTAGTAAAAAGTAAAAAATTAGCTGCACATGATTGATGCCTTTCATCCCAGCACTGAGGAGAGGCAGAGAGATCTCTGAGAGTTCTAGGCCAGGCTGGTCCACATAACCAGACTACATAGTGAGATCCTGCCTCAGAAATAAAAGAGGCTAGAGGGGTGGCTCAATGGGTAAGGAAGCTTGCTGCTCTCCTGGGGACCCAAATTCGGTCCCCAACACCCACATCAGGCAGCTTGCAATTGCTGTAACTCTAGTTCTAGGGTACTGGATGCCTTTGCTTTCCAGGCATCTGTATGCATGTGCAAACACCCACAAAGAGACACACCCCCAACGCACATAAGTAAAAATATAAATAAACAAAAACTTTTAAATAGAAAAACTAAAACCATAATTTTCACAAAAATAAATTTGTCTAAATGAGTAATACAAAGTTTTATATTCTCTTAGCTGTAGTACAGGTTAACAGCATGCTGTGAACTAATGGAAAAATTCAGAAAAACACTGCCAATGCTCTCAAGCACACAGTGGGGTCCCATTCAACCTGTAGCTTCATGGAGGGACCCAGTCCCGTCACACAGTCCCTACCAGTGCCTCTCTCCTGGCCAGCCTACCAGTCACCAAGCCGTCAGGCCTGAAGAAACAGGCAGCAGCTCAACGGTTCCCGAGAGTCAGTTATCAACTGCTCACCCAGCTGTCAAATGCTCTTCCCAAGTGCCCCAGAGGCATCAGCACACTGCATCACCTGCTGTCCAGTGACCATCACAGACAGGTGCTCCTAAGTCGGGATGTCTCACTGATGATCTGATGTACTAGAAAGAGCAGGCTGCATGAGGGCTGGAGAGCAATGCCGCTCTCTAACCACGCGCCAGCCTGCTGCTGACCTGAGAACTCCTTCCCAATCCTCAGGCCTCACCTAGCGTCAGGATGCAGACACAAACAGAGAAAGGAAACACTACACTGTCCTCTACCATTCCAAACTGCTCTTTTTAAAATGTTTATTTTGTGTACATGCATGTTAGATGTGTATTCCTGGTGCAGAGATTCCGGTCTTCCATACACATGTACACACATGTAAAATGATGAAAAATCCTGTGTGTATATATGTGTATTTCTGGTGCATGCGGAGACCAGAACAGGGCATTGGATCCCTTGAAACTGAAGTTATAGACAGTAGTTGGCTGCTGTGTAGGGCTAGGAACCCAACCTAATCGTCTACAGGAGCAAGAACTCTAACCCACTGAGCCATGTGTCCAGCCCTCCTAATCTTCTTTCATGGAAACTAAGGTAAGAAAGGCTCCAGGACCCTAAGGGAGTATTCAACAGCAAAGAGGAGACAAGAATTCTTTCTACTACCAACAGTTCACTTTAGCCCTTCTCTCTTTGTCCCTTCCTTCCTTTTTGATAGGGTCTCAAGAAGTCCAGGCTGGCCTCGAACCTAGCATGTATCCGAGGATGACCCTGAACATCTGGTTGTCCTGCCTGAGTCCAGGAAGCTAGGATTACAGGCATATGACAGCATGTGAGATGTGACAGCATGTGAGGCACCTTTATAACTCAGGTGGGAAGGAGTGCTAAAAAGAAACTGGCCTTGGGTTGGGATTTAGCTCAGTGGTAGGCGCTTGCCTAGCAAGCGCAAGGCCCTAGGTTGGGTCCCCAGCTCCAAAAAAAAAAAAAAAAAAGGAAAAAAAAAAAAAAAAAAGAAACTGGCCTTCTCTAGCCTGAAATCAAATTTAGAAATGTTCCAAGAATTTTGTTGATTTTGGTTATTTTCTATGTGTGGACACAGATGTGCAGCTGAGTACGTGTGTACATGTGTGTGGAAGACAGGAATCTCTGCTGTTGTTCCTTAGTGACTGTTCCCTTTAGCTGTTCTGCCTACATGCATGTCTGTGTACTTCATGCATGCCAGATGCCTGAAGTGGCCAGAAGGCATCAGATCTTCTCAGAGTGACAGATGACTGTGAGCAACTACGTGGGTGCTGGGAATTGAACCCATGTATTAGAGCAGTCGATGCTCTTACCTGTTGAGCCACCTCTCCAGTCCCTAACTCTAGTTTTCAGAGACAGGCATCACACTAGCCTAGAGCTCATTAGGAAAGCAGAGCATCTGGCCAGCAATCTCAGCACAGCCACCTGTGTCCACCTCCCCAGCAGTGGGTTACAACCATGTGCCAGCAGCAAGCCCAGCTACTTCTTTTTCTGTTTTTGTTTTTGTTTTTTTATTTTGTTTTTAAATAAGATTTATTTATATAAGTACACTGTACCTGTCTTCAGACAGGTAAGTCAGAAAAGGACATCGGATCCCATTACAGATGGTTGTGAGCCACCATGTGGTTGCTGGGAATTATACTCAGCAGTGCTCTTTAGCCACTAAACCATCTCTCCAGCCCTTCATGTGGGTCCTAGGCACTGAACTCAAGCCCTCACATTTACAGGGAAAGCACTCTACATATTTCTCCCATTCTTTTTTCCCTTTCCATGCTGACATATATCTCTGATTTAGGTCATCTAGGTAGAAGCAATAGACAAATCTGCAAGAAAGAGGATGAAGAGATTTCTGGCTTGAGATAACATACCGAAAGGTTCTATGAACTGATAAAGTTTTTCACCAACAGCTATGGCCTCTGTGTGCTGCCGCAGATGATAGAGAATGACTGCTTGGTTATAATACAGCATGCTGTTCTCAACGTCGTCTAACCCATCCATCTCTTCCACAGCCGAGTGGACCTGCAAAACAGTCCAGGCAGAAGGTACTCTAACAGCAGCAAGGAAACAAACAGCAGTAATCAGAGTTCAGCTGGGTGTGTGACCCGCCCTGTAGTCTCAGCACCTACAGATGAAGCAGAACTGACATAGGTCAAGGTCAGCAGAGGCTACACAGCGAGTTCCAGGCCAGTCTTCTGAACAGCTATGAGTGCAGATGTATGCTCTCATGCCCAGCTCCAACACATCTTATTTTGATTTTTCTGCACTGCAATAGTGCCTTTGTCAGGCTAGTGGTATATGCCCTAATCCCACCACTAGGAGGCAGAGGCGGCTGTATCCTTGAGTCCCAGGCCAGCCTGCTCTACAGAGTGAGTTCAAGGACAGCAAGAGCAGCAGAGAAACCCTGTCTGGGAAAAAAAAAAACAAAAAACAAACAAACAAAATACAAAACAATGACAAAATATACCTTCAGGTTTTAGCTAGTACCCAATACTACACATCATTCCATCTGTTTCATATACATTAAAATTATGTTAAACATTTTAACATGTTTATATAAGTTTGGCTTACATAGCAAGTTCCAGGCCAGTCAAAGCTACACAGTGAGAATACAGATATTTATCTAATAGGTGAGAGAGATCATTCTTAACTATGTTGTCTAAGACAAGGGTATATTTAAGGGTCTAGTCCCTTAGAGAAAATAGTATGTTTTAATAAAATCCCAAGCAGCTGCATTGCAGCTGGCGATTAGAAGCCTTTAACAGAGTTTGTTTTTATTTCAGTGTATGAGGAGTGTTTGTCTGCATGTATGCATGTGCACCTCAAAGGCAAGGGGAGGGCATGGGGTGCCCGGGAGCTAGAGTTATAGATGGCTGTAAGCTGTCACCTGGGTGCTGGGAACCAGACCCGGGTCCTCTGGGACAGCAGCATCCAGTGCTTTTAACCACTAGGCATCTCGTCAGCCTCTACAATAAACTTTTATGGGCTTTGTTAGAGCTTATGAGAATCTACAACTGATAAGTCTCCTCCAATCATCATAGTAAAAAAAAAAACTATCTATCTACCTATCTTTAATGTATAATGTATATAGATGTCTGTGCACACGTGCCTGGTACCCACAGTGGGAAGAGGAGGGCAATGGATCTCCTAGAACTGGACTTGCAGATAGTTGTTGAGTTGCCATGTGGGTGCCGGGAATCAAACCTGGGTCCTCTATTTAAAAAAAAAAAAGGGGTTGGGGATTTAGCTCAGTGGTACAGCGCTTGCCTAGGAAGCGCAAGGCCCTAGGTTCGGTCCCCAGCTCCAAAAAAAAAAAAAAAAAAAAAAAAAAAAAAAAAAAGCAAGCAGTCAGCGCTCTTAACCACTAACCCATCTCTCCAGACACAAGACAATGACATTTAATTAAGATGACTACACTATTCCTGTGTGTACACAATGAAGAGGAGGATGGGTGTCAGTCACGTATGGAGCCCCGAGGACAGGCTTGTGTTGCCAGTGTGTCTGCCCTCTGAGCAATCTCACTGGCCCAACATGTTTACTCCCTTCCCCCGCCGACCTTTAGGTCTAATTACTTTACTTTAGTGTATGTTTTGCCTGGATGCATGTGTGTGTGGTAAGAATGCCTGTCAGATGGCTCTTCTTTCTCAAGGGCAGTAAGTGTTCTAACTTTAAATGCTAAGCCCTCTCCAGCCCATCTTCCCAATTTTTTTAAGCAAAATTTCTGAGACGGGTCTCATTGTATATAGCCCAGGGTAACCTCCAAAAAACACAGCAATCCTCCTGCCTTAGCTTATCCAGTGTTGGGATTACAGCCAGGTTTGTATGTATTTTACTATCATTATGTTTGTTTGAAAACAGGGTCTCACTATAAAGCTCTGGCTGTCCTGAGATTAACAGAACTCTACCTCCTGGGTGCCGGAGTAAAGAATGCCCCGGCCTGGATCACTGTTTGTGTTTTTGAGACAGGGTCTCATTATGTAGCTCTGGCTTGGTCTATAACTTGCTTTGTAAACCAGGCTGGCCTAGAACCTCTTTACATTTCACAGCGTGTTACTAATTGTGTACAACACATGTAACTAAAATTCTAGCCCTTTAATACCAACATTTCTTTGCCATCATAAAAATTAAAACACAGGCTGGGGAGATGGCTCAGAGGTTAAGAGCGTTGGCTGCTCTTTCAGAGGTCCTGAGTTTAATCCCCAGCAACCACGTAGTGGCTCATAACCATCTGTAACGAGATTTGGTGCCCTCTTCTGGCCTGCAGGCAAAATCTTAAAAAAATAAAAAATAAAAATTAAAAAAAAAAGCAGAAGAAAAATTAAAACAAAGTTGTCTAATGATGTTATTAGATTAATTCTAGGACTGGCATTTCCCCAAATCATGCAGTGATTTAGTACACATGGATTTAACAACCTTAGTGTTGGATGGTAGGGAATCCAAAAGCTTCACAGAATACAGTGGTTCATAATCAGATCCCAATCACCCATATGGTGAGCCTGACATAGCAGGCGAATTCACAGGGAAGACAAGACCCTGGCTGACCTGATCAAGATAACTCTTCATTAACTATTCAGCCACTATCTTTATATTAAGAAGTGTCTTAAGATAAAGAGAATTTCCATTTCTAAAGACAGGCAACTGTTTCTGCAGTATTACTCAGTTTATCTAAGATTCTTGCTGTGTTCCTGTGTGTGAACCCCTGTGTTGGCTAGAGCAGCACCAGCACCCTTCTCTGTCGCCTTCCAGCTCTTCCTGGAGACAGGGCTTCTCACTGGCCTTGGGCTTGCTAAATAGGCTGCTGGTCAATGCCTCTAGCGTTGGGATTAAAATAACAATTAAACCTATGCAAAAATAACAGCAACTAAGGGTTCAGAGAAGTAGAAATTCCGTCATCAGTATTAGGCAAGAAGTCACACTTATTTCCTTAACTATTTGTATTTCACAAGTTAACACAACAAACTTTACAGTTAAATTCATTTGTCACCTGATTCTTCAGCTGGTTAAGTGTTTGTCTCAAATTATCTGTTGTTGTTTGATTATTTTTAAAAAATTCAGCTACTGCTGTATTCAGAATAATTTTGTAATCATCTTTGTTTATATCTTGCAGACAGGCAAGGTGTTGCAGACAGGCATCATAATTTCCAGACTAAAAAGAAACAAAAGACAAACAAAACCACACATATATACACAAAATTCCATATCAGCTTTAAGAACAATGCAGCTTTTCCAAATACGTTTCCCTCATCTTTCCTCGTGTTTTAAAGCAGGAGTCCCCTTAGCATTCTAAGTGAAAGCCCTCTGTAGAGCAATCGGCGTGTCAGTGAACGGGTTTCATTACTTTCTACATCTTCAGGTAAGAGCTGTCACACACACCGGACATGAGAGATAATGTGCACACACTGCTGGCAGGGTATGGAGGGCAGAGGCTAGCCAAGAACAGGAAAGAATTATTCCAAAGGCCAGCTCTAGTAAATATACTTTGAATGCACGTCAAACGCTTCTAATGCATATTTCAAATGTATGTGCATGCACAGCATAGGGCTTTTCATATTGTTTAATGTCAGAAAGATTGTAATTCTGACAACAAATATTTGGTGTTTCACTTTAAAGTACAGTCAAGACAAACTCTGAACAGAGTAGGAAAATGGAAAGACTGACCCACACATTTACAAATTTAAATTTAAAAGACTCAAACAACGTTGGAGTTAGAACATGTTTGTGAAAACAAAAATTTGGGGATTGTCTAAAGTACTTTTAATCTTTTTACCATATTTACATCAAATTAAACCTAATTCTCCTTAAAATTCCTGAGTTATGATGGAATAAAATTTGTAAAATTCAAATTTGTTTTGAAGAGAGTCCTACTGGCCAGTCCTGATTTGAGCAGGTGAAGAGAGAAGCCGCTTCTTACTGTGAAGGCCTGGAAAGCACTGGTGGACAGCTCCTTCTCCTGGTCAGTGACCCCAGATGACTGGCCTGCCCCTTCATGTTTCTCTGCTCCCTGATCTGCAAACACACAAAGTTTCTTTAGGAATGGCAGTGGGGACCGGAGTGGTTCAGCAAGAGAAAATATTCTGGCATGTATGCAAACCTGACAACTGAGTTTGATCCCAAATCTTACAGGGTGGAGAGAACCGACCTCACGAGTTATCATCTGACCTCCACATGAGTTCCACAGCTCATATGTCTGCCCGCACACAAGAAATGAAGCTGTACAATGAGTTTGTTCTTCTCCATCTGTTTTGGTTTTTCGGGGGTGGGTGGGGGTGGAAGCAGGAAGCAGGTTTAGAGACAAGTGTTTCATATAGTCTAGGATAGCCTCAAACTCAGTATCTCACTGATCTTCCTTCCTTCCCTCTACCTCTCAAGTGCTGGGACTATAGGCATGTGCCCCTGCACACTTTGTGTGTGTGTGTGTGTGTGTGTGTGTGTGTGTGTGTGTGTGTGTGTGTGTGTTCTGGGGACCTAGGACCTTGAGCGCTTGCTCTGTTTACCAGACTTGAGGGCATAGCCTGTGCCCTAACAAAATTTGGCCACCTATCCCTTCTAAGTAATTAATATAGCCAAACTAACAGTAAAAAGCAGAAAGGGGATGTATTCAATGTGGCCCCATTCTTCAGGGTCCTGAGGTTAGGATGAGGTTACACACACACACACACACACACACACACACACACACACACACACTGCCACCCCATGCATGCTTCCTGTGAAGCTATTTCAAGGTGAATGAAGGCCAACCTCCTAATCCATGAAATAAATGTGAGTTAAGACATTTAGTGAGTTGGGACTGTAGTGACCCAGTGGAAAAGCTCTTACCTACCACATACAAAGTCTTGGGTTCAATTCCCAGCAACACCAAAAATGAATAAGCGAACAGGACATAACTCAATTGGCAAAATGCTTGCCTAGCACCCATGAGACCCTCACTTCAGTCTGCAGCCTTGCATAAACCAAGTACAGGGGTGCCTAGCATTCCAGAAGTATGAAGACTCAGTAGTTCAAAGTCATCTTCAGTTAGCAAACTCAAGACCAAACTAAGACAGAAGACTCTTAACTCAAAATATTGTTAGTTCAGAAAGCTGACACAGCAAGATTGTTGGAAATTCAGGAGTTCAAGACCAGCCCAAGGAAGACAGTGAGACCTTGTTTAAAAATGAAGTGTTTAATTTGACAATAGATTTAAATCCCAGCTACAGAGTGACTTGTAAAACGTTCCATACTTAATACCAAACCAACCCATGGTAAGGTAGTAGGGATGTTGGCTGAGTGCTAGAGGTGCTTGCCTGGCAGTTTGAGCCTTGGGTTTGAGTCCCGGAACCACATGGAGTGGTGGTGGGGGAATAACTAGGGGTGGAACTGTAAAAATATGTACAGAGACAGACAAGACAAACACATACATACATACATACATACATACATACATACACACACACACACACACACATACATCTGAATATGCATGGAATCAAGGATCTACTCCCAACTTTAAATAATCACCTCTGGGATGGAGGCTTTTACTCCACCTCACACTTCTCTTTAAATTCTCTCCACTACTAGGGAGATGGCTGAGCGGCTGAATCACACTATCCTTTTAACTCCAGTTCCAGGGCACACAACAACCTCTTCTGAACTCTGACGGCACCAGGCATGCAAAACACTCTCACACATGAAATAAAATAAAAACTTAAAAAACTTAAGTACATAAATTATTATTACTTTGGTGTGCCTTTCTACTTTTTGAGGCAGGATCTCATATAGCCTAGGATGCCCCTGAATCCTCTCCATACAGCCATAGCCAGCTCTGACTGCTGACTCTCCTACCTCTGTCTCTCAAGTTCTGAAAAGAACAGCACAGTAAATGACATTCTTTTTTTTTTGTGGGGAGGGCCAGGCAAGCACTCTACCACTGAGCTAAATCCCCAACTCCTCTAGAGGACATTCTTTAGTGAGCCCCCCGGCCCTAAACAGCAGTGACTTTAGTGAAGAACTCTGTTAACTCTGGCACTGGGGAGGTAGAGAAAGGAGGACTGAGTCTGAGACCGTCCTGAGTTATACAATGAGAGCCTATCTCAAACACACACACACACACACACACACACACACACACACACACACACACACACACACACACACACGTACGCGCGTGCCAGAGTCCCAGCCTCCCAAGTGCTGGGCTTACAGGATGAGCCACAGTGCCCATCTAGAACACTGAAGATTTTAAGTATCTATTTTCCACTAAAAATCAAATTCATGTGGACACAGTTGTCATCATCCCTAGAAAACAGAAAAAGCCTCAAAATCCTCCAGGAAACTGGTCAACTTCAAGGTAAGGTGACCAGCTCTGAAACTCATTTCTATGTGTATTTGAGAAATGAGTAGCATAAACACTCATTTACATACACATCAGTCAAACCATAATTTACTACATCTTTTACTTTAGGATAAAATTACTTCAATGAGATTACTTTTTAAAAAAACCTTACTGTGCACTGCAGAGTTGTAACTGGGTTTTCAAACGGTTCAAAGGCAAATGCTATTTGTAGCTATAGACTCCTTACCAGACAGTGTCTGCATGTAATCCCACAGTGTGTCTTTGCTTGTCCAAAAGTAGTCTCCATTGCCAATGGAGAGCGGGTGCGACCGCTCCTCCAGAAGCTTCGCTTTCCTTCTGCCCTGGCCTAGTGAGCAAGGCTGATGAAGGCGAACGGGGCTCTTGGATGCACAAACCTTGACGCTCTTTAAACTGAAAGACTTCATTTCTAAGGACAACAACAACAACACAACACACACACTCACACTCACACACACACACACACTCACTCTCGCCCCTACCTATAGGTTTCAACTACATAGAAAAGAAACGTAACACCTCTTCCAAACTGAAAGTCAGTTAACTGAAAGCACAGACATATTCCAACACAGAATGTTGACACTTCAAAGCTGATTGGAGGATGACTACAAACTGTACTGTGCAAACGCAGTCCCGAGGACAGGCATGGAAAGGCTGAAAACACTGCTGAAGGGGTAAGACAGACAGACACAAACTAGCAAATCCTCCCTTCAAAGGAGAGAGGGAGAACACAAAGGGGTTATATCTACTATTCCAGTCCCACAAACCATGTTCCTTTACTTCCAGACAAGAGGAGTTAGAGAAAAATGGGAGAACATGAGTTCCAGAGCCTGGAGCAAAGCATTATCTATTCTCAGGGAAGCTGAGCGCAGTGGCACGCAGAGGCTGGACACCGAGTTTAAGGCCGTCTTTGAATACTCATGAACACATGGCAAGCTCGACCTCCACTCTGCTCTCTCTTTGCAAAGTTTCTTTGTGTTTGGTTGAGGCAAGGCCTCAGTCTGTCTCCCAGAAAGACCTAGAAATCACTACATTTCCCAGGCCGACCTTGTGGCCCATTCTTCTGCCTCAAATTCCCAAGTGCTGGGATTGCAGGCGTGGGTCACCACAGTCTGCTAACTTCTATTTGATCACCAGATCTCTCTCTCACACACAAGCACTCCTGCCGCCAGTCAGGTATCACAGCCATGGGGTCTCACCAGAGGCTGAAATGCTGGCATTTGATCGTGGGCATTTAGTATCCATCAATGAAGTCAATTGGGCATGATAACATACATCTGTAATCCCAGCACCTCAAGAGGCTGAGGCAGGAAGATAGGAGTCTAAGGCTGGCTTAGGATCTACTGGCTCATCAACTGCCATGAAGCCACACAAGGAAATCTGTTCCTCCATATTAGATGCCCTTAACCAACTGCAAGGAGAAAGCAGGAGGAAGATATACATACATACACACACACGCACACGCACACACACACACACACGCATACACACGCACGTGCACGCGCACGCCTCCTTTCTCCTCCCTATGTGTTACTTTCAAAAACTGCTTCTAGAGGCTGTGTGGCCCTGGCTGAGGCTCCATTAAAAAACCTCGCACAGGAAGTGACTGCCACAGCTTCTCAGAGCTGGTGGTGGATCAATAGCAGGGACAGAACACACTGTGTCTCCCCTTGTTGCTATCTCTCCTTCATTTCCCAGACCCTGGCACTTTCCAAATAAACTTAACATGTCTCTTCTGTCTCTTTAACATCACCGCAAAGAGACACAGACTGGCGCTTACTATTTACTTGAGTGTGTATGTCAGACACAGCTTGGAAAAGGCAGGTTTTTCCTCTACCACATGGGTCCTGGGGATGGGACTCCGGGTGTCAGGCTTGAAAGAAAACACCTTTACCCACTGAACTATCTCACAGGCCCTTAGCAGACATTTAAAGGCCAGGTGGTGGTGGTGGTGGTGGTGGTGGTGGTGTTTCCAGCTGCCTTCCAGCACATTCCTTTGATCCCAGCCCTCTGAGGTGAATGCAGAAGCAGGTGGATTTCTTGTGTTTGAGGCTACCTGGTCTACAGAGGGAGTTTCTTTAACAGCCAGGGCTTCAAAGAGAAACCTTGTCTTGAAAAACAGCAAACAAACAAACAAAACAACAACAAAAACCTAAACTCACCACTACCACCAACAGCAAAAATTGCAAAAGACTGGGCATGGTGGTGCATGCCTTTAAAATTCCAGCCCTTGGGAGGCAAAGGCAGATGGGTTCCTGAGAATTTGAAGTTAGGCTGGTCTGAATAGAAAATCTTAAAGGCCAGCCAAAGCTATTAGAGAGACATTGTCTCAAAAAGTATAAAAACAAACCAACCACCACCGAGCCACAGCTGATGTCACCTGAGCCTTCAATAGCTCTAGGAGAAAGACACTGTCAGCATGCTAACTGTACACGAAGGGACACTGAGGCTCAAAAAGGCTTCTCAGCCACCAAGCCCGACGACCCAAGTTCAGTTCTTGGAAGGAGAGAATTGGTAGGAGAGTACTGACTCCCACAGGTAGTCTCTGACCTCCAGACGTGTATTAAGGATTGCGTTCTGATAGACAGACAGGCAGACAATGTACAATAAGAAAATTAACAAGCAGCTGCTGGAGGAGAGATGTCTCAGGGGTGGAGGATTACGGCTCCTACAGAGGACCCAATTTGGAAAGCTCGTAAACCATATTAAAGAGTAAGGGCTCAGCGGCTAACCAGTGAGACAATCCTGGAAAGTCTACAGAGAGGAAAGCAACACACACGATGACTATTTAGAAAAAAGATGAAGAGCAGTGAGAGACCGGGAGATGGCCTGATGGGTAAACATGCTCAGTCTTACCCCGAGTCTAGATCGTCAGAGCCCAGACACAGTGGCATTCCCAGTGAGAGGGACAGGCAGTGAAGACAATCGAAGCCCCTGGAGACTCCCAGGGCAGCTAGCACAGAGTATTAATTTCTTCAAAGAAATAAAGCAGACTTTCCAGGTAATGAGTGGGCTAGAAATTTATAATTCCCCAAGGGGAAAAATTCCCGAGGGGGCACCACAGAAAACCCTAGAGATTAAGAACTTAATCTTGGAGCTGGAAAGAAGATGGCTTAGCCATTAACAGCACTTGCTGCTCTTGCAGAGGACAAAAGTGGGTCCCCAGCACCCACAGGTGGTGGCCCACAACTGTGTAACTCCAGCTCCTGTAGACACAACGTCCTCTTCGGGTCTCTGCAGGCACCTGTACTCACACACATAATTAAGATTTTTTTAAAAAAGAAGTTAATCTTGAGTAGCTAGAGAAAAATCAAATGGCGAACAAGGTTAAGTGACAGCAAGCAGAAGTCACACTGAAACGTCACGTCTATTTAAACGGTTTTCAGAAGGATTCCACAGGACACGCTGAACAGAGGGAACTTTCAGTGGCTGAGCCTGGGGACCTTACGGCAACCGTGTAAGCTCGGGAAGACCTTCCCCTGATGCCTCTGGGAAGCGGCGTGACAAATTTGAGCTTTCTGGGGCAGAATTATCTTGGAGAGCAAGGCAAGGATGGTCTGCAGTGGCATCGAGACGGGTCACAGTAGAAAACCCACAGGACTCACAGTAGGGACAACTGAGAAGAGTGAGGGGCAGAAATACACGAGCGAAGTCAAGTGGCCCTGGAGTCCCCCACGCGGGCCCTGCCATCTCCGCGCGCAGTGTGTCAGCCCCTGGGTCGCGGCGCGGGCGCCTCACCTGCAGGCTTGTCTGCAGCCATCTTCCCGCCTCGGCTCGAGTTCTTCCCTGCAGGTGGCGTGGCCCTGACTCCCGCCGCCGGGCTGGTGGCGGGTCCTGTAGGCGGGGGAAAACTCTTCAACTCAAGCCGGCTTCGGTCGCCTCTGGTTCGGTCCTGGGCGGGCCACGGGCTGAGGAAGTGACGAACTTACTGTTCGTCGTCTAGCAACAGCACCAACACATCCGCCAGTGGAGGGCTGTTTTCCCCGCCATCCACGGCTTCCGCCCTGTAGCGTCCAAGGAAGACAGTACTTCCGGGGCGGGGCCAGCTGGATGGCCAGCTGGGCGTGGGAATTAGGGCTGGCCGCGGCCCCGGAAGAGCGTCCTTGTGCAAAGCCGGAAGTGCATTAGTGCAAGTCCTGAGTGAAACACGGAAGGGGAAGGGCTTTTTGTTCCGCATTTCACCAAAATGACGGGTATCACACCTGATGTCTATACGCTAATCGCTTAATCTCACATGGCCTGTACTGTTTCACCGATTTTCCACAACAGTGAGGATGAGAGAGATGTTATTAGAGGCCACCCCCCCCATATAAAAGCCTTTTTTTTTTTTTTAAAAGTCTCAGAGCCATTTTGTTATTTGTAGCCAAGTTGGAAAATTCAGAGTTCCTGCATTATGCATCCGGTTTCTCTGGTTGCGAATCCTGCAACCGTTAACTTATGTAGGTCACATCTAAGACATCAGCTTGGTGCATCACTATTCCTAAGCACAATGGTTTAGATTCAGGTTCCAGAACTCTGCAAAAACAATACCCACTCTTAACCACCCAGGCATCTCCAGCCCATATCTTGACAGATTTTTGTTTGTTTGTTTAATTTTTTGATACAGAGTCTCACTATGTATCTTTGTCTGCAGTCTTTGGATAAAGCAAAGGTTCTGGTTTTGTTCAATGACCTCAGCGTTGGGTTCCAGAAGCACGTACTCCATCCTTCCTTTTCCTTCTAGGGAATAATCAGTATTTATAATAACAGAGGTTCAGATCATGGAGGGAAACAGACATCAGAGGCATTTGTGTTAGACTTTTTGCTTCTGTGATAAATACCCTGAAGGAGAATTTAAGTGAGGAAGAATAGATTTTTGCCTCAGGTATCAGAATTTTCAGTCCTGGGTCACTTGGTTCCATTGTTTTGGGGTCCTTGGTGAAGCAGTGCATTGTGCCAGGGCACAAATGACAGAGTAAAGTTGTTGACTTCCTGGTGTCTAGAAGCAGAGGAAACTGGAAGAAGAAATAGCCTGAAGGGCACATCCCACTGAGATTCTTACTCCCACTGGGCTCCATGTCCTTATTTTCCATTGCTTCCTAATGATGCATCAAATTATGACTCTGCTAGTGGGTGAATCTAAGGATAGTTCCAAACTGGTGGAATCCTATTACCACTCGCAAAGACTGGGGTCCTGGTCTCCTATTTAGAGGCTTTTGAGGGAGGGGAACGTCATATATAAATGACAACAGCAACAGCACTGAATTGTAAAGTAACCATCACACCAGGTATTCCTCATAAGATTCTGAAAATTTTATTTTTATTTTTAAAAATAAGCCAAACACCATCAAAATAGATCAGAGGGTAAATACTTGCCACTAAGCCTGATGACCTGAATTTGATTTCCAGATGTTACATGGTAGAAGGAGAGAAGTGACTCCCACAAATTGTCCTCTGACCTCCATACACACATGCTATGGTATACCTGTGCGTGCACACACACACACACACACACACACACACACACACACACACACACACAAAGGAACACATAAATAAGGTAAAAAAGTAAATTAAGCACATCATGGTGAGATGCAACCACAGGATTCAATAGGTTGCCGAATTATATTTCTAGTCTAAGGCCAATATAAGCAACACCAGACCCTGCCTCAAGAAAAAAGTAATGAAATATTAAAACGTTTACAGTGGTTCCTATTTTTAAAGCTAGTCCTCTGTTAGTGTAAATCTTGGGCAAAAAATTTAGAGGTCAGATGTGGTGATGTATACATAATCTCCCAGTCCCTGGCTGGTAGAGGCAGGAGAATTTTGAATTTGAGAGCAAACTGGTCTGGAAATAAGATCTTATACCAAATTTAATTTTAAAAAGTGACACAGAAGAGTACTTTTGACTCTCTGTTGGTCCTTCCTTGAAGTTATTCTTTTTTGCTTTTTAAATTTAATTTTTTATTTCATGTACGTTGGTGTTTTTCCTGAATGTGTGAGGGAGTCAGATCCCCTAGAACAGGAGTTACAGGCAGTTGTGAGCTGCCATGTGGGTGCTGGGGATTGAACTCTGGTCTTCCAGGAGAGCAGCCAGTGCTCCTAACTGCTGAGTCATATTTCCAGCCCCCTTGAAGTTATCTTAAATCTCACAGTTAAAGACATTGCTGTGAGAACCATTCTTGAGCGTGCGCGGAGCTAAGAGCCGTTCATTAGGATACGAACAATGGAGAGGGGTTTAGGTGTATGACAACATCATTGTTAAAATTTTATTGTAAAATATTCCAAATGTATGTGAAAGCCTTGAACACCACAAGTCTCACGTGCACAATCTTGTTTATTATCCTTAATGTTCTTTTGCATTGTGTGTTTTGTGGCTAAAGAATGTTGAAGCAACTCCAAACACTTCTATATGCATTTTGTGACAAAAAGAAAGATTTAGGGATGGCCAGGAATGGTTGTGCATGCCTTTAATTCTAGTGTTCATTAGACAAAGGCAGCTAAATCTCTTGCGTTCAAGGCCACCCTGTTCTATAGAGTGAGTTTCAGTACAGCCAGGGCTACACAGAGGAAACCCTGCAGAAAGAAAGAAACAAAGAAAGAGAGAGGGAGGGAGGGAGGGAGGAGGAGGAAGAAGAGGAGGAGGAAAAGGGGAAGGAGGAGGAAAGAAAGAAAGGGGGAAGGAAAGGAAAGGAAAAAAGAAAAGAAAAGGTATAAGGCTTAGGGAGATGGTCCAGGATTCTCATCCACCATTGGGCCTGATGGTCTGAGTTTGATCCCTGGGATCCACATTGCAGGAGAGGACTCTAACCTATACAAGTGCAGTGTGTGGCATGTGTACTATGACAGGGGTATAAACAACAAGCACACATGCTCTCTCTCTCTCTCTCTCTCTCTCTCTCTCTCTCTCTCCCTCTCTCTAAAAATTTATGTAAACTACCCAAGTGTTTGGTGTTACCTGTCTTCAATTCCAGTATTTGGGAAGTAGTGGTCCAGAGGGTCAATATGAGTTCCAGAACAGCCTAGGTAAGGAGTGACACCTTGTCTCAGGAAACCCAGGGTGACACATGCTTTTCATCACAGCACTCAGAAGGCAGAGGAGAAGCAAGACCAGACATCTAAAGACATTCTATGGCTACACAGCCAGCTAGGGGCCAGCTTAGTAAGATCCATGAAACCCCAGGACAAACAATAGCATTGAAAACAAAAAGCCAAACAAACAAGGCGGCCACAAAGCAGGGGCTGGAGAGATGGCTCATTGGCCAAGGGTGCCTGCTGCTCTTTCAGAGGAGGTCAGTTCAGTTCTTGGTACCCATGTCAAGTGGTGCACAAACGACCCGCACTAGCTCCAGCAGGCCCCGCTTCCTTTTCTGGCTGCCCACTCACTGGCATTACCACATACACACAAAGAAAAAGAGAAGAAAAAGAAAAACAATCAAACAAGTTGTGTCCACTTTTCAAGTTCTGGCTTTACAGATGTGCACCTGCTATATGTGGTGTTGGGATCGAATCCGTGCCTTCGTGCACGCTAGGCAAGCATCCCACTAATAAAGCTATATCATCAGCCACAGTATCTTCAGCCATGTAGCTCATCTCCTTTTGCATACTGTGCAGACGTGTCAGTGGAGGGGTCTGGTAGAAGAGAAGACAGAGGCAGGTGCCTTTTAGATGAATTAAACATGATTTTCCTCATCTGGTTGTTCATCTTTCCAGAACACCTTCTCTCTCACCCTTCCCCAGTTTCCTTTGGAGAGTCCCAGCTTATGAAATACCCGTCCAATCTCCCACAGTGACCTTCTTCATGTCTCCAGGACTTCTGGGGCCCTGCAAGTTTAAAGGGTGAGGATAAGCAAGTATGCTAAATGTCCCTGAACTGTTGGCGTGAGCTGCGACTTTTCCGAAACCTCCTATGCCAAGAAGAGACTGTTCTGCCTCCACCACAGAGACCCTTCATTAGCAACTATATTGACATGTCCACAGCTGGCTCCCAGGGAAGAAAAGCCAGGCTGGAGAAATTACACCATTGGGTAAATCACATAGATTTCCCCCTCTGCCTAAAGGAGACAGAAAGGAATGTGCAGAGTCAAACAATGACGACAAAACAGACAAACCAAATGGACCACCAGTATTCTTTGGGAGGCAGAGATGCAAGGCCTCAGAACTAATAAAGATCCCGGTATGGATGTGTGAGTTTCGTGACAAGGGAGCAGTAACAGGCTAACGTATTGGCTACTTCTCCTTCTGGGTCAAATAGCTGATAGGAAAGAACTTGAGAGAGGAGGGGTGTGTTTTGGCTTACAGTTCGAGGCGATACAGTTTGCTGTAGTGGGAAGGTCTGGGCTGCAGGTGGCTATAAGGCTAGAGTAGGAAGCTGTTTGTTTAAATCTCTATGAACCGAAAAGCAAAGAGAAGGGAATTCTAGCACTCAGCTGGTGTTCTCCTTAAAAACAGAACAAGATAACAACAACAACAACAACAACAAAACAACTGCATGTGGCTGGAGAGACAGCTCAGAGGTACTCCAGAGGACTGGGGTTCTATTCTCTCACTCAATGGTAGCCCACAATTGTCTGTAACTCCAGTCTCAGGGGATCTGATGCTCTCCTCTGGCCTCCAGAGGCCCCAGACAAGCACAGTACACATGGTGCACAAACAAAATATTCATACACATTTTTTTAAAAAAGTGTGTGTGTGTGTGTGTGTGTGTGTGTGTGTGTTTGTGTCTGGGTGCATGCATGTGTGTGTGTAGGTTAGAAAATTACCTTTAGGAGTCAATTCCCTTCTGCCACCATGGGGATTCTGGGGGTTGAACACAGGTTGCTGGACTTGTTACAAATGCCTTTACCTATTGTATCCTCTCAGAAACTCCTGATAGTTTCATTCAGATGTGTCAGGTACTCTTTTTTTTTTAAATCAATCTTTTCTGAAGATTTATTATATATCAGTACACTGTAGCTGTCTTCAGACACACCAGAAGAGGACATCAGCTCTCACTACAGATGGTTGTGAGCCACCATGTGGTTGCTGGGATTTGAACTCAGGACCTCTGGAAGAGCAGCAGTCAGTGCTCTTAACCGCTGAGCCATCTCTCCAGCCCAGAATACTCTTTAAAAATGTGTTTAGAGGTAGGGTCTCATTGTCTATTTCTGGCTGCCCTAAGAACTCACTTTGTAGACCAGGCCGGCTTGACTCACAGAACTTCGCCTGCCTCTCATGTTCTGGGATTAAAAGCATGCACCACTATGCAGGGTCTCTCTGTGTGTACACTCTTTCCTTCCCTCTGGTTATTCAGTTGGGATGGTTTTATATCAACTCCACACAAGCTAGAGCAGCGGCTCTCAACTTGTGGGTTCAGACACCCTTTGGGGGTCGAACATCAGGCATCCTGCATATCAGATATTTACTTTACCTTTTATAACTGTAGCCAGGTTACAGTTCTGAAGTAGCAATGAAATGATTTTATGGCTGGGAGGTCACCACAACATGAGGATCCATAAAAGGTGGAAGCGTTAAGAAGGTTGAAAAATATTGAGCCACAATTATCAGAGTGGGAGAAACCTCAACTGAGAAAATGCCTTGATATTATCTCTCTGTAGGGCGTTTCCTTAATTAATGACCAGTGGGGGAGGGCCCAGCCCATTATGGATGGTGACATCCCTGGGCTGGTGGTCCTGGGTTCTATAAGAGAGCAGGTTGAGCAAGCCAGGGGAAGCAGGCCAGTAAGCAGCACCCTCCATGGCCTCTGCATCAGCTCCTGCCTCCGGGTTCCTGCCCTGCTTGAGATCCTGTCCTGACCTCCTTTGGTGATGAACAAGGTGGAAATGTAAGCTGAATAAACCCTTTCCTCCCCAACTTGCTTCTTGGATGTGGTGTTTTGTTGTCGCAATAGAATCCCTAACTAAGACGGATGGTACCACCCACATTCAGTCTCCTAGATGTCGCCAAATCATTGTCAAAGTAGTAGTGAGAAGCGAGAGGCTACATTAGCCTTCAGGAAACTTGACTTCCAGCCTCCTTCTCGGTGTCTGTAGGAGCCTGGGTTATCTTTATCATAGAGTTACACAACATACAGTAGGACTTTAGAGCATCATTCCACCACTCTCTATCCATTCCTCTTCCTGATCAAACACAGCCTGGCTCAAAACATTGGCCCAGAACAGTGATCCTGGGCTAGTCTCAGTGTCCTAGGGTTTTGGAGACCAACCAAAAACTCATTAGACCAAGGAGCTAGAGAGATGGCTAAGTGGTTAGAGCATTTGTTGCTCTTGCAGAGGACCTGGGTTTGGTTCATGGTGGCTCATAACTTTCTGTAACTCCAGTTCCAGTGGATCAGATAAGCTCTTTTGACTTCTGTAGGCATCAGGCATGCATATGGTGCACAGACATGTGCTCAGGCAAAATGCTCAGACACATAAAATAAATAAAATAAAATAAAATATTTGCAAATGCATTTAAAAAGTTTTTAAATGTATTTAATGTATGAGTGCCCTGCCCCATATACACCTGCATGCCAGAAGAGGCTGTGAGCCACCATGTGGTTGCTGGGAATTGAACTCAGGACCTCTGGAAGAGCAAGCAGTACCCTTAATCGCTGAGCCATCTTACCAGCCCCTGAAAAATGCATTTTATGAGAAAGATCTTTATATCATCTCAGATTCCTAGCTACAAGGCCCCAGGGGTCAAGCCCAAGTGATGTTACACCTATGTCCACATGAATACCCACGTCATCTGTGTTCTAGGACCTCGCTGTCTGACCTCAGAGATGCTCTTCACCTCCCAGGTTTTCTCTACACTTATCTCCCGTGTGGCTGCAGCACATGCCTTGAATGGGGGCACCACTTTCAGACTGCTTGACTTTGCTTACAAACTCCTAACAGAAAACAAAACAAAACAAAACAAAAAAAAATACATTTATGATTGACCACTAGAGGGTGCCATCTCACAGACTACATTCAGAGTGTGCATTTTTTGAGACAGCTTTTAGAGTGGTTGACCTCATCAAATAATTTCCCCAAGGGTGTCAACTTTAAATACTGTGGATCCCGTCCCAATTTGACCAAAGCCATCATGATGGCCTGTAATGTCAGCCTTTAAGAGGCAGATGAAAGTGGAATTCTGTGAGTTTGAGGCCAGGCTAGTCTGCACTGCGAATTCCAGGACACCTATGCAGAGAGTGATCTTGTCTAAAAATAACAACAACAACATCAACAACAACAAAAACCAGAAATAAGCTGGGGTAATCCCAACACTCAGGAGGCAGAGACAGGCAGATCTCTGGGTTCGAGGCCAGCCCTGGTCTACAAAGTGAATTCCAGGACAGCCAGGTCTATACAGAGAGACCCTGTCTTGAAAAACCAAAACCAAAACAACAACAACAAAAAACTTATGGACTGGAGAGATGGCTCAGCGGTTAAGAGCGCTGAATGCTCTTCCAGAGGTCAAGTTCAAATCCCAGCAACTGCATGGTGGCTCACAACCATCTGTAATGAGATCTGATGCCCTCTTCTGGTGTGTCTGAAGTAACAGCTATAGTGTACTACAGTTTACTTATATATAATAAATACATAAATCTTTTAAAAATGTGTGGTCTTGAATATGTATATATGTATATATATATATATATTACCTATATAATATTATATTTACATATACTGGTCATAAGCTAAGCAACAGGTCTAAGAAAAAAATGCGTGCCAGGAGGAATTTAAAAAGCCGAGTGTTCCTTTTTCCGGCTGCTTCCCTCTCTCTCTAAATGCAGGCGTGTCTAGACAGGGGAACAAACACAATTGTTCAACCTAATTATTTCTATTGTTTACAGTGCTGAGTCAGTGTGGGGAGGGCTGAAAGAGGTTGAACGGTATTTTCCTCTTCCCACTCAAAGGCGGGTTGGAGTAAACGGCTTGGATGGGGCCAGACCCAGCTTTGCAAAGGCACACTGATGCTTTGGGTCCTTCCTTGGGCCCATTTGTTGACTTCCCTTTACCGAGTGAGCCCCGTCAATGGCGGGTGTGCCGGGCAGGCTTTGATGTTGTTTTGTTTGCTTTTTTGTTTTGTTTTTGTCAACTTGTCATAAGCCGGACTCATCTAGAAAGAGGGAAGACTGTTGGGAAACTGCCTCCATCAGATTGGCTTGTGGCTAGTCTGTCGGT